>NW_010414925.1:5380-6812 GCF_000710305.1 Buceros rhinoceros silvestris
TGGTCTAACGTGGCCCAGCCCCCCGCCGCCCCCCCCCTGCCTCTGCCTTTCAGATGAAGACTTCCAAGCGCGGAGGCAGCAGCTCCGGGAGGAGGACGAGACGCCGAAGGAAGGGCAGTAAACGGTGAGAGGCACCTGGGGACAAATGCTTCCCGGTGAGCATGCAAATGGTCTGTCCTGGTTGGGAGAGGGAGGTAGGTGCTCTGGGTCGGGTCCGGAGCACGTCTGGGTGGCTGCGGGTGCTGCAGCCAGTAACAGCCCTGGGTGCCGTGATGGGACAGTGCTGGCCAGGGCGCGACTGAGGCTGAGCGTGTGCCGTTCTTCCTCCCCTTCTCCCCCGCTGCAGGTCCCAGCGCTGGGGTTTATTGCTGGCACAGGACGTGCACGAGGCTTCACAAGAAGATGGCTGAAAAAGGAAAACAAACCACCCAACAAATAACCCAGTTTTTTGGCTGTTCCCCCTCTGCTGTTGTACTCCTCTGAAGTACAAGTATTGAAGTGAGGCACAATGTTTTCTTACCAGCGGTTTGAAAACGACCTCTCCTATGTAGCAAATCAGCCAAAAAGGAAAAAATAAAAAGGAAAAACTGGCAGCTGATGGGAGCTGCTGTGGAGGAGCCAGTGGAGCTCAGACCTGGGAGGAGCAGCCTCCCGCCTGCTTTCTCGGTCAGAGCGACGTCGCAGGAGGAATGAAAATCAGTCGTACTAACGAGGCTGCTCTCGCACGTGGGATCTGCTTGGCCGGAGCACTCTGGACATATCTCTGTGGAGATCTGACGGAACGTTACTCTGCGCTCACAGGAGAAAAGGAAACCACATGAGAAGCAGAACCTAACAGCTGTTGTCTGCTATTGCTAGGAGTAACGAGCAGAGATTCAGGTCAGGTAGAGTCAAATAATATAAATTGTTTATAAAAGGAAAGGCCTTCTTTTCCTGGGCCTTTCACTTGGAATTAAACCTTTGCCTTTGGCATTGCTAAAACTGCCTTGAATACGGACGCCTAGTGCCGCCGGACGGCGGGGCAGCACCAAGGGCTGAATTTTCACATCAGTTTAACGCTCGCTGCCAAAGCAGGACATGTCCCGTGTACCAGTGGAGGTCCTGGCTGCCGGGCAGGGCCCTCGGTGGCGCCGGGGATGTCCCACGCCATAGGTAAGATGCAAAGCCCGAACCAGGAGGGTTGCAGCTGAGGTTGGCAGAGATGTTTCAGGCATGGAGAGTTTGCACAAGGGCTGGCGAGTGCTGCTGGGTTTGGTGTGGGCTGGGGCTGGCCCGGCGGCAGGAGCAGACCCACCCCGGGGGCTCGTTTTGCCGGGGGGCTGGGGGCCGTCAGGCAGCGCCTGAACCGTTGCAGCTTTTGGAGATGCTGTCAGGCTAAAAATAATTACGTCAACAAATTCCTTCCCTGTGTAAGTAATGAGCGACGAGCGTA
>NW_010414925.1:6945-7178 GCF_000710305.1 Buceros rhinoceros silvestris
CCCGCCAGCACATTTTCTTCTCCTTTATCGGCATAATCTGTTTACTGCTAAATGCGGGAGGTGGCTGCAGACGTGCCTGTTTCACTTTCTGGCTCCTGCGAACCAGCACAAATGTTGCAAGATTGGAGCTGCGAAGGCGGCAGACGCAGAACCCCCAGCCATCAAACACACACGCAACTGTTTTCCCTGCCTCTCGGCGGGGTTTGCTAACAAAAAGCCACATTGGCGGCGGT
>NW_010414925.1:7284-7839 GCF_000710305.1 Buceros rhinoceros silvestris
CTGCCCCTCGGCGGGGGTTGCTCACAAAAGCCCACATTGCCGGCGCTGGCTCCCGACAGGCTCCTTTTCAAACCCGCCCGGGGCCCGCATGCCTTTGAAGTGGACGCCAAGATTTCTTTCCCCGTGACCAGTGCAGCCGGTGCACCTGTCGAGTGCTGCTGCCGTCACCCTGCAGCCGCAGCAGGGATCGGAGGGGACCCGTGTGCTTCGCCCTGACCCTGGTCCCTGGCCAGTGCTGGGGCTGCTTTGAGACACCAGGGGCTGCGGGTTGCAGGAGTGTCCTGTAGCACAAACGATGCGCTCCCGGCAGCGCTGGGGCTCGGCCAAAGCCTGGGGTGCTGGGGGTGAGGGCAGGCTGTGCCGGGCTGGAAGCACCCTGAGATGCAGAGATTTAGGTTCCTATAATCAAAGCAGCAGAAGAGCCACCCCAGCAAGCCGATCCCAGCTTTGGCATCTGCTCCTTTTCTTTGGAAGGAAGGATTGAGGAGCATCCCTTGAGTCGTGACAGCCCAGCTGGTGGGTTAAAGCCTTGCCACATGTGCAGGCGCCGAGCCC
>NW_010414925.1:7938-10863 GCF_000710305.1 Buceros rhinoceros silvestris
GCCGAGCCCACCCTGCTCCCTGCCCCGTGCCCGGCTGTCGGGCAGAGGGATGTAGCAGACGGGCACGGCACGCTCTGCCCCAGGATGGGTGTCCGGAGGGGCTGCGTCCCAGCCTGCCTCGGAGTGTGAGGGGCTGAGTGTGAAGCTGGGGCTGGGAACAGAAGGTCCTTTAGTCCCTGAGTGGGATTTCTATCCGCAGCCTGAGACTGGTGGTGAGAGGAAGGGCTCCTTTCCTACCCTCTGCTGGCACTGGGGACTGCAGGAGGCTGCTGTTACTCCCTCCCAGTCCAAGGCAGCTCTCTGCATATTTGGAAGAAAATCAAGCCTGGAACCGGATCAGCTTGTCAATGTTCCAGCGCCTCTTAGCTACTGAGGGCTTAACTTCCAGCGAAGTTTCCATGAAGGCAGGAAGCACCGGCAGGCAGCTGGGCAGCAGCTCAGGCTCTTGTGGGAAGGAAATTCTGCTTCTCCCAGCCGAGGAGGTTGTTGCTGGAGGGCTGGTCTGGCGCTCAGGGAGGAGAGGCAACACTTGTGCCCTGCCGAGCCCGTGGAGGGTTTGCTGTGCTCCTCGTCCTTGCTGGGGGATGGGCTGCGCTGTGTGGGGATCGCACTCTGAGCTCCCGTGAGCTGTCTAGCGCTGGGCAAGCCATGTCCCGCATCACGTCCCGGGTCAGTCCTGCTGGATCCACTGGCCTCAGCAGCAGCAGGCAGCGTCGGGGTAACTGCTGCCTCTCTCCTCTCCCGTCTGCTCGGGCAGCCCTTCAGCTGACGTGTGGCCTTCGACGTCTTTGTAGCCCAGCCAGTTTGCTGGCGAAGAGAAGCCCAGAGGCAGCTGCCTCTGCTTTTGCTTCGGGCTGGTCTGGCCAAGCAAGTCCCTGAGGCAGCCGGCGTCCTCTGCTCCCCGTGCTGCCACCCGGGCCCAAAAACACCCGCTCAGGGGAGGAGGGCTGCGATCCCATGAGAAAATGAGGCGGGGAAGAGCAGCGCAGGGGGGACCGTGGCGCAGGGACAGGCATCACTGCACAACCTCTGCTTGCTGCGGTGGGCGCGACCCCCCAGCCTCGCCGGTTCTGTCCCACAAAGGTTTTGGGTTGGGTAGGAGGCAACACGCGCTAACCATGAAGGGTCCTGCGCCGAAAGTGGGCCCAGGGCGGGCAGCGGGCTGGCAGCCTGCGCGGCGCAGGGGCTTGGGGGTGGCTTTGTTAACACCGTCTAACAACTTGCCCTTAAATACCATAGGTTAGGCAAAGCCTCTGACCGACGTCACTCTGTAGCCATTTCAAACTCGCTTGGAGGCACAAAGCGTCATTTTAATGGAGGATGAAAAGCGATTATTTTTCATGTCCTTAAAAAAAAAAATAAACCAGGTCTAAGGAGTAGAAAGGCCACTGGAACCGGCTTGGAAGGCCAAATGCATTTCTTACATAAAATGTACAATTCTCAGTGATGTTTGTATCACTTCTATACAAAATGGTCTAAAAGGAACAAAACGAAATGACCTGTGACATTTGTGAGTGTTGCTATTTTAGAATTTATTTCCAGAAGTGATTTTTTTCTTAAAGATGTTTAATAGTAATTCATATAATAAAGTCCTGTTGTACTCTTAACACTGGGGTGTATTTTGCTTTTTTTGCTCCCATTTTTTTACAGGGGGACAAAGAAAGAAGTCGGGGTGCGTTGGGAAGTGCTTCTTCCCCTCATGGCCACTGTAGTCTTGTCCCTCGTGGCTGCAGGTGCCCAAAAGCTGCCCTGGCTCGTTGCCTCCCTGCTCGTGAAGGTGTGAGACCCATCGCTGGTGAGCTGCTGTCTCCATCCAGGGCGATTCCTGCTTCCAGCCAGCGGGACGTTGGGTTCAGGAGCAGGTCCCTGCCGGTGCCTGTTGTGGGAGAGCATGAGAAGAGCACATGAGCAGAGCTCACGGCGAGAGCCCAGATTTGGGGAAAGCTCTGGCATAGCCAAGGATGCTCTGGGGACACCCCGTCCTTGTTCCCCCCCCTCTGCAGGCAAAGCAACGGTGGGTGTGTGGGGCACCTGCTGCTCCCCCCTGCTGTCCCCACACCGCGGTTTCAACTGGCGTCCAGCGCAGGGGGCTCAGAGACTGTGAGTGTGGGCTCTGCGCCAGGGAAACCATCCTGGCACCGAGCGTCTGGGGAGCAGAACCACGACCTGTGGGTCCCTGTGGCCAGCGAGGCGTGTGGGAACCTGCCTTTAGGAAAGAGCGGAAAAGGAAAAATGCTGTGGCTTACCTGCTTCCCTCTGGAAATAACGAGCCTCTCGGGGACGGGGGTGTGTGGTTTTGTTAAGCTGTTCCATTAGCTACGGCACGGTAACTCCTCCGCCCTGTCAAGCGGGCAGCCTGGCTCCCTCGCGTTGTCTCCTGGCGGGGTGGAACACATTATTCAATGAATTATTTCTGAAAGACGTGTCATTCCTCTCCAGCCCTGCACGTTTCCGCACCAAGCTGGCGGGATGTCTGTGAAGGTGGAGGGCGCGGAGCTGGACAGTGCTGGTGGAGTTGCTCCCAAAGGGGCTGGTCCCAGCATCACTCCATAGAGACCTCAGTGCTGGGCTTGGCTTCCCCTTCCTTTCATCTTCCCTGCAACAGGCCGGAGGAGGAAAAATGTTGGTAAGAAACTCCTCAGAGGCTCAAAAGGCAGCACATGGACCCGAAGATGAAGGGGGGTGGGTCTGTGCCGTGTGTGAGGGAGGGGCAGGTGCCCGTCAAGCACCACTTAGAGGAGCTGGCCCCGTATCCCCAGCCAGCAGCCAAGCCCTCGGTCCAAGCCCTTTGTCTTGGGGAGGAGCAGGACTTTTGGCCTGTCCAGGCTGTGCTGTCCTGGAGAAACACCCCGTCCCGGGCAGCCTCACAGGAGGAGGGTTGTTTCCCAGTGACTGGGCTTCATGGGCGGCAGCGGCGGGGCGGGG
>NW_010414925.1:10986-11346 GCF_000710305.1 Buceros rhinoceros silvestris
CTCGCTTGCGGGGATGGGGCCGGAGGCTGCGTGCCCTGCGCCAGCTGTCCGGGAGCAGCATTCAGTTGCTGGCGGTGTTAGAGCTTCCCAGCCCCACGCGTGGCTTGGAAACCTCTGTGAAAGAAGATGCTGGAAAAAGTCACGACATTCTTGCCTTAAATGTCAGAAGCATCGAAATGCTGGAGAAGCCCTGGGTGTTGCTGCCGTCCTGCGGGGAGCCAGCGCCTTCTCAGAGAGCCGAACACACCCGGGGCCTGCCCGCTCCTCCGAGCAGCTCAGAGGCAGCCCTGGAGCGGTCCCAGCAGCTGCTTGTGAATCCTTCTGCTCTGCGGGGATGAGGGTTTTCCTTTCGAAAGGGTG
>NW_010414926.1:0-3352 GCF_000710305.1 Buceros rhinoceros silvestris
CTGCCCCTATGGCAGACACTGTACAATTTCGCAAAGCAACACATCCAGGCATGGAGCAGGGAGCTGTGCCCCAGGACCAGTGAGGCATCCTCATCCAGGCCAGGGAAAACAGGGGAATACATTCAGACCCTCCTCTGGGGTGGGTTCCTTGCCCTTTGTGCACTAGGGCTGTGAACAACAGCTTCTTCTCTGAAAGTATAAGGACCTGCAGAATGGAGCTACAAAAGAAACATGGACCCTTAATAATCTTTATTTTTGAGCATTATTTCAGGGAGATTACCCACATGAGCAAGTCAGGAATGTACCTCCTTCGACTCCGGTCCTCTGCTAGTGCAAATCAGTGCTTTGCCATTAAAGTCAATGGAGCTTTGCTGATTACATGAAGTCAAGACCATTATGTGCAATTTACTGGCTCTAGTCCTTTGATAATACTCTGCAATGGGAAATCTTTTGCCTCTCCTTCTTTTGTAAGACACGAAGGACCCATACAGTTTCAGATCACTGTATTTTGCTTTAGTCCCACCTTCTCAAAAAAAAATCCTTTTGTTGTTCCTCACTTGAGGGGGTAGCTATGACTAAGTGGCTGAACAAAACTGTCAGATTTACCAGAGCTGCGCTGCAGCTCATTTGCCACCATTTAAGGCTATGCTATTCTTGGAATTCGCACTTTGAGATCTCCCCACCCAGAGAATCAGTGCTTTAGGACAAAGGTAGGCACCAGTGTAAAGCCCAATTGCAAATGCACCCAAGTTTTAGGTTGAATATTGCCTTTCACATCTCCTAGAATAAGAGTTTCTTTGCTGTATTTCTTATTTTACATTTCCATATAATTACCCAACTGTAGTACTGAAGTTCCAGTAATATGTCCTGTCAGTGGATTCCCTCTCCACTCTGGGCTGACCTTCCTTATCTCTGGGCTTCATGTAACCCTGTCTCCCAGTTATACAGTCACAGAATCAGCACTGAGCCACCAACAGATAAGACTTTTGCTTAATCGTGACTATTTTAACTTTGAACATACATTAATTTCTGCTCCAGCATGCTGTAGTGGAACAATGCTGTATCAAATCCTGCACACAGCAGAACTGAGTTGAGTTACAGCAAGTCTATACCTGTGGGACAAGCTTACGGGCAAGGACAGCAAGAAGAGTCACACTGGTGATTCATTAGGTGATGCTCTTCTCTCTGCAGTGATTCTGAACCAAGGCCCTAAGGTACACGGGGCTGATTTGACATGAATCATAAAATATTTTGGTTGCTTGAGATGTGATTGTGTGTGACGTGCGTAATCTTCGTGATGAACTAAATAAGAGCAGGCAAGGTTCAATCGGGTTCAGTGAGGCTCTGTTAAACCTCCACATTTCCAGCTCAAGTCCCCTCCTCGCAGTCTGGCAATTCTTCTAGCCCCCTCCTGCAGCTCACATCTGGTTCTGAATCTAAAACACATCAATGCTGAAATTTATTTTCAGGATGTGCAGCGTCACAGCTGAGTCTGAAGTGCTCTCAGCTATCGATTCCTGGCTGGCATGCAAGGCCCCACAGTCAGGTAACAGTGTGCCCCGGAGTCAAAAGCTGGCTAAATGATGCTCATAGAACTTACAAATGCCACCCACAATGAAGTTTATGGCTGTCTCGTGGTTTTCGTATTTCCCCTCTTCTGTGCATTTCTCAGACACTGTTTTATCACTATTAATAGAATACTAGAAAAGCACTTAATTTTTCTAATTCTTAGCATTTTTATTTTGAATGAAGTACCAAATATTTGGGGCTTAATTAACAATATTGCTATTCTATTAACAATAGAAGTGAGATACCAATCTCAGTATTAATTTTTAGATATATTCGAGAAAGAGAGTGAGTGAACTAGGCAGCTGCCAAGGTATGTACATCTGAGCTGAATAATGATCAGGATTTTATGACACATTTGGAAGGGAAACGTAATAAAAGATAAAGAGGGATATGGAAGTGGGATAACTATACCCACTTATCATTGATAAATTATTCTAGACTTGTTTGATATATGAATTTGATAAAATGATTGCCTGTTCCCTACAGAGACAGCCACTAGACCTAACCTTGCTGGACTCCTGAATGTATTTTGTATAACATTAATTAAGATGAAAATCAAGACTAACATATGAACTGTAAAGCGGATAAGAACTGACTGAAGAGGAGTCTTCTGTCAGGAGAAAGGGGAGTTATTAATGGCGTTTCCTAGATTCACTCTGGGAACAATCTTATTTAATCTTCTCATTAATGACCTTGGCACAAAAAATAGGAAGTGAATGAGCTAATGAAATCTGCTGACAGCACAAAACTGGCAGGTACTCCCGATACAGAAGGGGACTGGAGTATCATGCAGGAAGACCCTCATGACCTTGAGGACTGCAGTAACAGAAATAGGATGGAATTTCATAGTGAATAACACAAAGTGATGATCTTCGGGGCCAAAAGAAATTTCTAAAAGCATGAGGGCAGAGCAGAGGAGGAGAAAGAAGTAGCGGTATCAGCCATGTGATATATATCAGACTTTAATGGAAGAAGGCATAGGATGCTGCGATGCAGAGAAAGCAGTGCACTGATAATATCTTCAGGACATGTAGGAGTAAGGCCTGGTCAAATCAGTAGATTCAAACTGGACCAGTTATTAAGAGGTGCCACTAGGACAGTTACGGGGATGAAGAAGGCCATCTTACCAGAAAGATCTTGGTGTGAACAAATAAAAAATACAATAACACATCAAGGAATAAAATAAAGGGAAGGCTATTCAAAGTAAGGAACAAAACAGGTACAAAGTAACTGCCCAGAAATGTATTTAGGCTGGAATTAAAATAAGGTTTCAAAACATCAAAGCAGGATTCTGGAACATCATCTCCATCGTAGTAGTAGAAAGAAAAAAAATAATAACTGATTTTAAGGTGACCTTGCCAAATTTGGGAGGAAAAAAAAAAGGGTGGAGGGGCAAGCAAATGGTTGGAATGAAAGCCCCATTGGGTGGCATCAGCTTCTCCCTTCCCCATCAGCCGTATTTGCATAGAAAAATGATGTGCAAACTTTCACATGCACAGCTGGGAGCCCTGCCCTGTACCACAGCTGCTTACTGCCGGTCTGGCGCTCAGTGATGAGACTTGCAGACATTTCAGATGCTGTGGAACATCATATGGTCAGAATATGGGTAGGGGAAACCTGGATTTCCTTGGCTGTGGCAGCCCTATACTTCAGCAAGGCTCAAGTACAAATAATTCCCACATGGGACAAAGTGAACAAAATAGCTTTGACCCGTGCAGTGAGTCCACTCTGCAGGCCCCGGCAATGTGGGCAGTGCTGCATTGGCAGCAGGGATTGGTTTTTA
>NW_010414926.1:3508-16813 GCF_000710305.1 Buceros rhinoceros silvestris
TCTCTTCCACTTCTCAGATCCTGAGCGTGTGGAAATATCTGTTGGCATCTCATCACTGGAGCTTAGGCTGAGGAAAAAACACGTTCACCTCTGATCAAAGAAAATGATCAAGAGATGATTTCTGGAGGCAGCAAGTTAAACAGTGATGTTATGCCATAAAAATAAACAGAGAATTCTTCTGACAACTGAATCCGAGTCTTCAAAAAAACCCACCAGGCTTGTTAAAGCAAAGTACTAAACAGACAAGTAACATGAGGAAGGCATGTGTTAGATGTGGAGATGTTCACGTTACAATCTCTAACAGCTGAATCTACAAAGTGCAAAGTGAGCTGGATGTGACGATACCTCATCACCACGAAGATACGTGTCTGATTTCTGGATGTCTGCTCCCTAATCACGAACTAATGACTTCTTCATACAAAACATTTGTACAGTTCTGGAGGCAGAAGCCAGGCCAGAAGACCCTAACCAGTAACCAGTGTCCTTGGAGATGTAAAGTTCTGCTGCGTTCAGTGTGAGGGTGACTGAGCGTTAAAGCGCTTGAGGGGGTGATGTTCATACTGCAGCAGCATCGAAGGTGAGGCTTGGCCATCAGGCCAGGCTGATACACAGGGATACCAGTGAAACCCCTAAACTGCAGTCCGAACCGAGACCAGAGCCCACAGACCTGGTGAGGGCACTAACTTATGACCTAGAACCATAACTAGTCAAGAGAGAGTGAATTCAGGCTTCTTCCATAACAGGTGGATTTTCTAATGTTTTTCCTTAAGGTTTTGTATTAAAAATAGAGTGGACTTGCCCTTTTTCTAATTTATATGGCAGAGAGATGGGGCTGTGCAATGTTTGTGCTGAATCCACGCTGTCAGCGTACCTTAGTCACACTGAGAGTCCCTTTACCACACTGGGCCACCGAGGAGACTCGGCCAGGGGAGCCCAGTTTCTGCCTTACCAATGGGCCTTGATGTCAGCGCTGTTTTCCGCACGTAAACTCACAAAAAAGAGGTGGGCTTCTGTGCACATACAGAACGCAAGGAGACTACGTGATGATCAAAAAGGTCATAATAGACATAAATCATCATAATATAAATAGTCACATGATAAAACATTTATCGTTGCATTTTGTGCATCCAACAAGATGCATGTTTAAAATAACCTTTTGATTAAAAGAATCACAGTGCATTTCTCGTATGTATTGAGACCCACCACATTTCAGTCTGGACTATATCATCTTTGTTGTCTAAAGCTGCAAATCTGTGACGCATGCTCCAAAATACACATAATGCTGCTAAAATATTTGTCTTCACCTACTGTACACTCAGAACATTCCCCTGCTGTCGCAAACATCACAGGATACTTGTTCTAATGATTCCAGACACCAATGAAGCATTTCTATCTTCCTCTGATTTTAACAGAGCTACCCCCGATGATGCCTGGATTACATCGATTCTGACAATAAAAACCCCCACCACCGTACATACTTAGCACAGTAAATGTGCACCGGTTTGATCCCAGATACATAGCAGCTGAGATGTTTTGCCTACTACTCTTGTTTTCAACTAGTCTGGATTTTCTAACTAGTCTTAATTTTCTTTTCCACTCAAAACACCAGGAGATACAATTCACCTGGAATGCTAACAGAAAGCTGAAGTTAAGCAAACAAAGTTTGTCTCACAACTAAACAAACAAAGCAAAACCCAAACTCTCTGGAAGTGCTGACTGACCCTTGGCTCTTCGCAGCTCTGAGACACGTGCTCTACATGGAGCGGCTTGCCGACACCCCGAGGAATACGATGGCATGGCAGGACTCCAGTCTCCGACAGCCTGGAGTCAGGACTTCAGAATCTGAGGAATTCCGTTAATTTGTATCTTGGATCTTCATGGGGGAAGGGTGGCCAGAACACCGAAGGACTGAAGAAAGGAAGCAAGAGCTGGAGACAGGCATGCACATGTCTGATGGAGAGGAACTCCAAGTTTCACCCTAAGTGGAGCATTAAAATATCTTTATGTGACTTGTGAGGCATTATCAGTGACTGAGACTTGGTGGACCATATTTCACCCCTGCTGCATATATGTACAGGAGTCAGAGTACTGAGGAGTACATACGTGACAGAAAGCTGAGATGCAAGTGACCATCGGGCGTTTCAGATTTTCACCTGCGATTTGCCAGCAGACACACGTAGGACCGTGTCAGAATCTTTCACTACCTGTCCGATGCCTCTGGTCTATGTTAAATACATGGTGAGTGTACGTATCTTGCTGTATAACATGCAGAGCATGTCCAATCCTTCCAGGAGGAGCTGGATTTACTGTACAAGATGCATGTGACACAATACCCTGCATCACCTGGACGCGGGAGCACAGTGGCTGTCCTGAACACAAAGCCAGATTAGCTCCTCCGCCGACACCCTGCATACCACATACCGAACTACCAAGTCTGAGGCAATTCTCAGAAACATCTGAAACATTTCGGGCATCGTGCCTTTCTAAACAAGCAAAAAAATTAACCTTTCCCAAAATAAGTGAGAAATGTGGATTCCTCAGTGTGCTGCCTGGTGAGGCAGGGTGAAGCACCAGCAGAAAAGAGGGGGAGCATTCAGCCCAGCTTCTGCAGGAATCCCCTTCTCATCCCACACGTGTCTTTAGATTGTCTCCGCCGTGCTGTCGAACAGCACCCTCAGATGGCCCTACTTCATATATCTCTTCATCACAGACTTTTTTTTCTTTTTAAGACCAGGAAAAGGAAACAAATCCTCACTGCAATGCTGCCAGTTTCTAGTGCTCAAGAGTGCAGGGAAAAACCTGAGGAGGTGAATTAAGCATAAGACAGAAAAGGCATCAGATTAAACTCTTAAACGTTGTGTTAATATAACTTCTGATTATACAAAAGGCTAATTCCTGCCTTTTTTTTTGTTTTTTAATTTTCTGACCATGTGAAGTTGGTAGTATGGCCTGGAATCCTTCTGGCAGTTTTCTGTACATATAATACAGATATTTTCTTGCCTTGGCTATGAAGTCTTAACCAATGAGCCATGCAATTCACTTTCTGTTTTCTGTGCTGATACACAGTTTATTTCACGCTATTTCTACAGCTTCAGTTTTCAATATACCATAAATTCATGCATCCACAGCACCTCCCCACTGTGTAAGCACTTACCACTCTTGTGGAGGTTAACAGCTGAAACCAGATGTTTTAATGATTGCAAAAACAGACAGTTCAGGATTCTGGTGCTGAGGAAAGCATAAAATAACCCAACATGGCAATTCTCCATCAAAACGGCAGAGTCTGGATTTCGGAGTAAAACTCCATGAGCAGAAGGAACAGTTCAAACATCTTGAGAGGTTATTTCGAACTCTTTGGTCAACTATGGCCAAGTTTAGTCTTCAAACAATTTCTTCATAACGTTCCATATTGTTACCAAGAGAAAATGGTCAATGGCTCGGAAGGGGGTTGGTTTTTTTCTTGTTTGCTCTATGTTTATGATAGAGGCTAAAGCGGACTTGTCCTATGAGGGAGCGGGACCAGAGGAGAGTCGGAGCTGGCAGGGAGAGAAAAGGGTGGTGATGAGGTGGAACAGAGGTAACGGAGATAAACGGGAGGGTTGGAGGAAACAGGTGAGCGGTTTCTGCGTGTTGTCCTGAAAGGGGGGAAAATGCTTTGGTGGAGAAGGGACACGGAAAGCAAGTCAAGAGGGGAAACACTCGGTTTTGTCACTTTTCTCCCTAAGGAAATGAAGACACAGCAGGGCACTTACACCCGTTCAAAGGGAACAAAACATTACTATGAAAATGACAAATTCTGATCTGAGAATATTTTTATTCCTTTTGCGTGCAGCATGACTAGTAACTCCGCTGCCATTATATGGGTTTAACGTTGGCGGTAACAGATACCACACTCCCCTTCTATGCCCCCTTTCACACTGTGCCCAACAGATGGAAGAGTGAGCCTGATAACATTATAGCCACTCCCCAAAATAGATTAAGTGAACTGGTTGTTTCTATAACCTCCCCTTTAATTTTCAGCCCCGTAAAAGAGATTGAAGAACAACATTGGAATCATCTTTTTAAAAACATAACATACGTGAAAACATCTAAACACTCATCACAGGTATAAATATTCTATTCTACATTTATCTGGAGAGCTCCAAGTTTAAAACAATGGAAAATTATCTCAGACTAATGTCATAAAGTGGCTGGAATATTCATCTCTTTCAAGTGCTGGTGCGAGGTTGATGAGATGGGCTATGATTATTTCGGGATTAAGCACTACATTAATAATCTCGTTTCCACTGAGTGCTACTAAATACTCTTAGCAAACCCGTTCATCCCCTTTTCCTTAACTGCGAGCCCATCCCTGTAGGAAGAAATAGCTCCATAAAACCAGGTCAAGCAAACAGTTTACTCTTTCGTACTGCGAATGTATATTTTACATACATAATACCTCCTTCCTTTGACAACAGTTTCATCCAGCCCATATTAGACCAAAGCACGGTGCATTGTGGGGACAGTGAGAACACCAAAACCAAGTGACTACCAAAACAGCTAGAAGTTTTTATCTCCTAGCTCAAAACCATGTGCATGTTCATATGAAGACTGTAACATGTGACTTATTAAAATCCCATGTTCTTGTCTCTTAACCACTGAATGGGATCCAAACACTATTTCAAGAAGAAACTGAGAGGATCTGTATTGGCACCCAACGTAAGATGCTGATGCAAAGAGAATTAACTCCTCTCACCTTCCTGCAGTTTGCTATTACAGCAGAAAGTCTGGTTATTAACACCATTTCTAAGACAAAAAAGAAGAAGAGGGAAAAGCAGGAAATTCCAGATTCCTTAAATCTCTAGATGAATAATATTTACAGCATAAACATGAAAGTAAATTATTCCATTTCCTGGGTATTAGTTAGTAAACCATTGGAAAAATCATTTCCTCACTGTTTTCCCAGGAAAACAGCTGTTAAAGTAAGATTCCGACTTACTGTTGGTGTTATACCTCACACCATTTTTATGTGTCGTTACTACTGTGCGCACAGGATAACTGCAGATAAACAGAGCTCACCACAGCTCCTTCCCAGGGTCCACCAGGACACGGGCACAAGTCAAGTTTGACAAGATGACATTTGTACCTGCTACAACAGCCACCGAGGCTGAAAACAATGATGACGCCCGCACGTCATTCCAGCACTGTGCTCTGCCCTCAGGCTGCACAGTGCTCTGAGCAGCGCTCCGTCCTCCCTGTGGGTAAGCAGGAAAAAATAAACATCATAGCTGAGATGGTTGACTGTATTACCCACAGAAAAAGCTACAACTGCAGTCTGCCCATTCTGTTCAGAATGAAAAAGGAGGTGAAATGCTTTAGACATTGATACTGCAGTAGCCTCAATGTATCCCAGGACAGGAAATTCATCCAGCTCTAGAAGCAAGCAAAGCAAACTGCTCCAAAGTGAATGCTCCAACCCTACCGTGAAGATCTACGGTGGGTAATCAGGCAGGAGCTCCCTGGAAGACCACTGGACTTTCAAAAGACTTGTAATCCTGCTTGCAAAACTGAGGTCAGGCTATAGAACTAGAATGTGTTTAAATTAGGACTGATTTTGACGATGATGGCTTTTACACATTGTCTATGCTGCGTGCAAGCATTACGTCAGCAATGCCGAACTCCAGGCAGTTAAAATTGTAATGGAGGTGAAGGGGCTGAACTGAAAAGAGATCAACGCAACTACCGGAATTACCAAAAGGTTATATAGAGATCTAAATATAGCTTGTCCCGACGATACTTCCAACCATTGCACCTGTCAAAGTAAATCTATAAAACTGGCTAGAATCAAAGCCAGGTGTTTTTTGTCAGAGCAGGTTTAAAAATTAAAACAAGTGGTTATCGCTGTGACCCTGACAGCTGTTTCACTCGGCCTCACCAGCGATCGAGGCGATCAGCCAGCTCGTAAAGTCTTTATCTGAGAAAAACCAAGACATTCTTTTCTGTTTCCACAAATTTTGTGGGCTGGGCTGTTGGACACAACAGCCTGAACATTTGGCCTGACGTTCTCATCTGAACAACCCAACAGTGGGAGATGGCACGCAGGGCCAAACGTGTTCGGTGGCCACGCAGGCCAACGCCACGCATTAGTTTCCTATGGGCGTTCTGCAAGATGCCTTTCTACTTTAGTCAGACAGAATAAATATTGGTGAGGAATTCTGGTTACTTGGAAGGAGAGTTCTGGGAACTGATTTTGAAGAGTGAACGCAGAGGAATAATGCAGCACTACAAAGGGAATTCGCCAACGCAGAAGAATAAAAACCTTCAGGTGACAGATCCTGCATCAGTGTAGTCAACGAAGAGCTAAAATTATGCAACAGCTTCTTAAACGAATTTATGCAGGCAATGAATTCTGTGGACAGGGAAGTGTTTCATCTCTAAGTCATGCTTAAATAACAGGGCTAAGACTCTGAAATATGACTATAAATTATATTTGTCACTTGCAGTCACCTAATGAAGAACTACACCCGTTCATCCTTGCTTAATTACCGTATTTGGTGTAATCAAACAACACACGCTTTGAAAGGGTTGTTCAAACGCAGCTGAGGCGCATCACTTGAGTGCTACTGCTAACCAGGAGCCCCATTACAGCACGGCTTTCTGTGCGCGGGAGCAAACAGATTTCACCAATCAGAGCTGCGTGTGCACGTTCCATTGCTCAGAAGCACGAGACGCAGTTGGGTCTGTGGAACCAGTAAGCTCAAGCAGAGAAAAGATAACACAAGCTCCGTCTTTACAGCTGCAAGATCACGCTGAAATTAAAAGAAAACAAATCCTCTGCTGTAACCCTTTCCCCACCCCCAAGATGCGCAGGTCTCGATGAAAACCTGCTGCTTCTAAACCCCCCTCTGCTTCTCTGCACCTTGTTTGTTACAAGCACCTTGCCTGCTACACGCACGTTCAATTTTCTGTTGAAACAGCCAAAATGGAAGCGCAGCTCTCGCATTAGCCCGAGCAGAAGGTCACAGATGAAAGCAGTGCTGCCACTAAGAGGAAGCAGACACAAATAAGGCTCTCTAAACTGGTTCTCAAAATCACATCTCTTTCTTCAAGCCAGCGTACACCCCGCAGCTGTGCTCACCCGCGAGTCACCGATGCTTTTAACTTCCTGCATAATAGAAAAGCTTTTGAGGAGCGTAATATCACCACGTTTATCTTTTCTAAACCAAACCCCTACATTCACTGACAAGAGAGGGGGAAACAGACACTGAAAGGTGCAAGTGGAGATTGTCCGCAAAGCTTTGCGGAAGATGGCGGGCAGATGGTGGGGATTTGCAGTGACACAGCTGTTTTTAAAAATAAAGGGGTGGAAGAGGAGAGGCATGATTACAGCTACACGGACATTCCTAAGCCTGCTCACACAAGAATAAAAATTAAGCTTGCAGTGGGAAATCGAATTGTGTGTGTTGGGGATTTTTTTATCATCTGAACTGACATTTAGGAACTTTTTAAAACAATCAGTGGCACCTTCAAGTTTCCTTTCCAATCAGTAGTTTTCTAAGCAACTGTGAAGTAAAACTGACAGCAGAAACATTAACCTACAATGAGGTATTACACAATGTCAAGATGACTCTCAGATAAGGTAGGTTTTTGCTGTAAGCCTTGAAATACAAACAGACAATTCTATCAAATAAACAACGTAAGTTACGTGACCCGTTTGAGTTTTCCATGAGAGGATTTAATTTTTCTCTTGGGTATTTTTTTCCAGGCGTTATTAGGTTGCAAAGATGAGTAATGTAAGGAATAGTGAGATGTACGGAGGTTAGTGCAGGTTTAACAGCATGGGAGGCTCACGAGGCAGGGAAATGCCCGAATTCGAGAGGGTGTCGAGCACTGGATGCGAATACGGGCACAGCAGAACGTATTTAACTAAGCGGCAATTTGTATAAAAACACTTCATTTCATACAGAGACCTTTCACCAATTTTTAATGCATATTCTCCCGTATGTCCCCTACAGCCCCACGGAGGGATAGCTCACGTTGGGTGACCACCAGAACGGTGGTTAGGGTACGGTGTAAAGGCCTCTCTCCTCCAGAGGATCCAGTGAAGCTGCTTCTTGACAGCTTTGTTTACAAAACTGACTCCCTAACAATTCAGCTATTGCTAGAGAGGTACCACCAATACTGAAAGGCTGATCTTTTGATTCTTCCTCATGGAGCTCACCTTTTTCTCACTGCATCAGCTCGCTTTCTTCTGAGTATTAAAAATGACTTGCCAGTGCAAACGTACCTTTTGCTACCTTTGAAAAAAACTCAAACATTTAATTTTCTGAACATACCAGCTGGGACCCAACACAAGAAAGAAGTTACCAGGCACCAAATCCCCTAAAAACTTTACACCCATCCCCAGAGCCACTGGTGCTGGCTTCTGCCGCAGGTGGGTGTTGAGCTGAAGGGCCGTAGGTGAACCAGGGTACAGAAACGCACTTACTCCACGCATTTACTCCACGATCTCTCCTTACAGAGCATCCAGGCTGCTCCCAATCCAAAGCCAGCGGTGAAGAGATTAGTGTAGGCGCTGCCTGGCACACAAACAAACTCAACAGCTGAAGACGTTTAAATTAATTTTATTTATACCAGGTTTTCAAAATCAGAAATATTTCAAAGAAATTCAATACTCAGACAGGTGCTACGTTGATGATCTCTCATCCACCATTAGTGCCGTGTTTTCACTCTACAATCATTAACTCGCCACCACAAACTAAGGGGAACTTACAGAAGTTTATAAAAAACAGGCAGACATGAAAATTTGGTTTATACTGGAATTGGCATAAGAGAGTAAAGCTTATTATCAAATTGTGGCAATTGCTGTATTCCAACGCTTGTACAGCAGAAAAAGTCTTCCACTTAGAGAAACACTTTGGGTTTTAACTGAACATAAAAATCCATTTCATGATCTGACGAGGAGTGACTCTTACACCCCATATAAATTTAAGCATTGCATTTCTAAAATCACCACAAGCATAAACCTCACCTACTCCCCCCAGTTTTGCACCGATTTCCCTTTTCGGAGGAATCGACTCCCTACATCTACACCTCTTCCAGGATTTACCAAATCAAACAGAACAACTGCTGAAGTTATTTTTTAGAAGAAAAATGCCATTTCCGCACTGGGCTACTCTCATGGAAATTTTATTTAACGTTTCTTTATCGGTAACTGAAGCCAAGATACCCAAAAGTCACGTCTACACGGAGAAACACAGCATGTACTCGACTGGAGAGGATTTTCCTCCACTCCTCGATCACAATGAGGCCCTCACCATTTTGCATAATGACAGAAAACAACAGCTGACAAACCGTTCTGGAACAGATGCCAGCTGTCTCGCATTTGTTTTATCATTCAAACAGTAACAGTTCTGTAGCACTTTATTGGTTTGGGTTTTTTCATTTTAAAAGCAAGCCGTCTGAATTGGACCTCGCATCAGTCAGCCGGTCGTTTCAAGAACGAACTGAAGGCAGGCTGACCCTTCTGGATCCAAAACTTGTTTTGGTAGGAATCTTACATAAATACAGTTTGTGCTTCTGCTTTATATCTACTTGGACTGAGTGAATACACACCTAAGCTAGTTAAAAAACAAAAAACCCTAACCTTTAATATTCAACTGAGAAGCCACACACATCTTTCCAGACTGTTTGCAGCAGAGACAAACAATAAATTTAAACACAGTTCTGCTTTAAAAAGTTTACTGTCTAAAATGAAATCCAACTGGTTTATTCAAATTTAACATGATCAGTTTTGGCTTTTTCTAAAGAAACCATTTATACCTCCTGAAAAATCACTTAAAAAGGTCGTTGCATTATACTGTACTGAAACAAGTCAAACATAAAGCACAAAGTAGATCTTTACATTAAACTGGGCTTTGCACACAATGTTAACAATCAGAGAGAGACTAGTTTGAGGAATAAAAAGGTCTTTTTTACCTAGACAACATGCATACCATCAGTTACTTCTCAACCTTAAAAGGTACCTGAAAGGAGAGTTTTGTAGAACAAACCCAAGACTCGTTAATACACTTAGGAAGTCAGTGGTCATCATGCCTTTTTAGTTAAATTCTAGTAAAGTTTAGTCTACACCGAACAGCTAACACAATGGGGTGTGCAGGTCATAGGGACAGCCAGAAGCCTGAAACAGTCTTAAAGTCCTACAGGACCAGAGAGCCTCAGCACAGTACCACTGGGTTCCTTAAACTATTAAAAATAGTTTTGATTACTCTCTGCTTCCTCGTTGAGAAAGGGCTATGGCCTGAACATACTTAAAAGCTCCGCAGTTCTCTCTACCAACTTCTCAGAGCAAGGTAAGGCTCCAGCGCATTCCTTCCAGCAGCGCGCCCAGCTCCGCCGCGAGCGGCTGCCCAGCAGCGCGCCTTTACGCATACCAGGAGAACCATGTCCAGTTTTGCCATTTGTGGATAACGATGACAAGATACAAAAGCATGTGTTTGCCATAAATAGCTCTGGCTAAGGGAGGATTGCTCACAGAGAGCAGATCAAATTCTCTATAAGGAGAGCATTATTTGGCTCCCAGCCAAAACACGTCCCCGAGGCGAGCCGGGGTAGCGGCAAACACTTTCCAGTTCTATTGACACAGAAGAGAACAAGTAGACCGGTTCATTTAGGCTGTTTCTTGTACCGAGCCCGTCTGAACTGCAACACTCCAGACACAAAAATCATCTCCTGGCTTCGTATGCTGCATAGAACTGTCATTACACATCATCTTACCCAAGCTCTAAGATTTCGTGCAAGGTTTTACTCTGACACGTAGAACTTTAAGAACATTCAGGTACGAAACACACTGCACGGTTAATTGCTCTGGATTTTTACGTTTGACACAAGTGTTTCATGGAACTAACGGTCTCTAGTAGTGGTAGCTTCTTTACTTTGACAGTAAACTAGGATCAGGTCCTTTATCGAATGATCAGAACAGAGCCACACAGTATTGTAAAGCAGTGCCTAAATCATGGTTAGGAATGACAAACTTGCATTATTTAAGATGAGATTAATGACTGTTTATCTTTACAATACTTTCCACAGAAGTTATTTGAAATATGCTTAAATTAAACATACTTAAAAACTATTTTCCAATGAAAACAAGGCAACGTTCTGTAATAAGCCACAAGTTTTATTGCAACGTGGCCAGTTTTTGATGTCAAAAAACAATGCTCCATTTAAGGCTCTTTTTAATACAGAAATTGCCACCATGACCGATGTTTTACAAAACTTTAGTGTTTGAAGACTCACGTGGTAAACAGATAACTTCTACTCCTGTTCAGTAGTGTACATTCAATGGAAAACAAAAGGCATCGTAACAGCTACTCCATTTATCAAGATATGCATGTAACAGGAATGGAACTGAGGTACTACAATAATCTGATGACACAGTTACAGCAACTTAATTGGCATTCCTTTGGGGGGGGGCGGGTCAAACATATTACAAAAAAAGTGCTTTAAATGCATAGTGTTGTGTGCTGCCATGTCACAAAAATAGGCTTGTCAAGGCAGGTGAGGTGTATGAATGCACAAGAGCCTCATGGAACTGCAATCAAGTGCAACGGTAAGTAATACTGTAGAGAGTCTCCCACCCGGCCAGTGGACACCGCTGTCAAGGCATTCGATAGCTTACCCTCTGCTGTCTGCAAGACTATTCACATTAACTATCACATTCATGGTACGTGTGGCAAGGAATGCCTGCGACGTCAGCTTTGGCTAAGAGTGTGACGTGAAAGCATTCCTTGGATCCTACATAAAACTACCAGGATTAAACAGTCTAATGGCCACCGCTGGTAGGCTGCGTAACAATGACATCTCCTTCAGGGGCACCGGGGAAGGGGTTGAATTTTTGAGGAGGGAAGGGGACGGGGAAACTAATACTATTCCAATCGAACGAGCTGCAGAAATGGAAGCTCCTTAGATCCAGATGGCACTTGTCTGTCTTTTTATAAGGGTTTTCCTTCAAGTGAAACTACCACGTTGCCTCCCAATTTCTCTGCCAGTGTTGAACGGTCCTTAATATCATCCAAACCATTTACTTGCCACTCATGCTTAATACCTGAAAGACAGACGGACAACAATGTGCTTGTGAGAACCTCAGCATCTACACAGCACTGTAACAAACGAGCAGAACATCTTTAGGTCCATACCTGTAAATTTCTTTTTAATGGCATCTTTAGAGCTTGCATAGATCATCTTGCTTTTTAAAGGTGCACTTTCGGGAGCCCTTTAAAGGAAAGAAGAAAACCATGACAGAACAGTTACTCAGTCACCCAGTGTTAACTCCGGAACATTAAATTTTAACAGCAAGCCTTGCTCTTACACACCAGAATATAAATACCAGGTCTTCTTTCTTAGATTCCCTCGTCTCGTACGTGGCATCGTACAAAGCATATCGGCAATCGTTCAAAGGTAGCAACTTCACAAAGGCTGTATAGGGGTCCTCCACAGTATCCCCAATGTCACCAACCAGTATCTGCTTTGACTCCTCAACGATTATTTGTTTTTTGTCATCGCTTAAGCAGAACAGAACGGCTTTCTTTCTTTTTTTAATCTCTTCTGGGGTTGAAGATTTCCTTACTTTCATGTCATTAAAAACCTTTATGACTTCATCATTCACTGTTACTCCAGAAGCCTGTAAAATGAGACCAAAGGAACCATTTAAACAGCAAAACTTAACACTCACAGGAAAAGATGATAGCCTGCAGTGCTAGATAAAGAAGTCTGCCTGCCCCCGTAAGAATAAAAATACTATACTCAACCAGGGCACAGTACGAGTTTTGTACTCTTGGCAGGATTGGAGCGTAAGATGTAAAGGAGGTGTAAATTCTGTACTCTCTTGTTGCAGATCTCAGCATCTTCAGCCACGATTCTGGAGAGCAGTTTTACACAACCAGGCACACAACTGCCCCACTCGAGCAGTTTTCCATCACCCTACCATGCGTTTGGCTGGTCTGGGGGAGGGGGGAGAGTGGGGAGTAGGGGGAAGCGAACCCAGGAGAGTTTGTGGGTTGGGGTTGGGATGAGGCTTTTTTTTTTCCTTAGTGGAACAAATGCTACAGCAGCAGCTCACATCCAGCACTGTCATGACTCTCATTTTGTTGGGTGATGTAAGGCTCTCCAAGCAGCAGAAATGTTTTCTGCATTGTGTCAGCTTCAACACCACGCTTTAAAAACTCCTGAATTCACTTCATACTGCTGCACCAGTATTACTGGATTGCTTTTCCTTCACAGAAAAACACCGGGTGCCACGGGCACAGCCCCCCACAAGGCTCACAAGCC
>NW_010414927.1:0-1574 GCF_000710305.1 Buceros rhinoceros silvestris
GAGGCTGGCGGGGGAACGAGCTGCAGAGGGGCATCCGCAAGAAGCAGATTGTGGGAGATCGGATGTTTTTAGAGGACTACCACAAACTCACCAAGAGGATCCGGTACTTGTACAGGCGCTTCAATCGCACTGGGAAGCACCGCTAGGAGCAGCTGTGGGTCTGGCAAGTGGAGTGTGGTTTTGCGGTGTCACAGTCAGAATAAAGACAGTTTTCACGCAGTCAGATTCCCAGTGTTTTCTGCAGCCTTTGCCGTGCATTTCTGGACCAAGGTCCTGCTGCTGCTCCAGGCCCGAGCTCCTCTGTGCAAGTTCTGCCCCCTCAATCATTTACTTTTCACAGATATATGTTCCAACCTGAGAGGACCTGACCTGAGAATCCCCTGGGTTTTGGCCAAGTTTCTGGTGCGGGCGGTGGGGTGAGCTCTGCTGGGCTCTTTTCAGTCCCCATGAGCCCCAGGTTCTCACATCCTGCTTGATGTCATTTCCGTACGCTCCAGCTTAGATTTTTCCTCACAGACAGATTTCCAACTTAGTGCTAAGAGTGCCAGCCAATATATCGTCCTGCTGACTGCTTGTCCCCTTCTCTTCCATTTATCTGATTGTGAGTGATCCAAATGTTAGCTGAAGCGCATCAAAACCTGTCCTAAGATAATGACTCAGTCCCATACTAACGACGCTTACTGACCAAGTGGCCTTTTCTTTGCATTTTAGTCAGGATTTGCAAAAGTAATTCAGGCTTAAAAAAACTCTCGCTTCTAATTTTCCGTAACTTATTTGTTCCTTTACAGGAGAGGTTATGGTGAGTCAAAGCTGGCATCCCTCTAGTCCAGCATCACAAAGACCATTATAAATTGAGAAAAATCTGTACGATGAGCAGGCATCTGCCTATTTCTTCTCCCTTTCCCAGCTCTTAAGTAATCCGTTATTTGCTGACTTGATGTATCTTGTTACAGATCAAGGCTACTCTGTCACCAAAAGCACTTGCTTGGAAGGGGCAGGGAAGAAGAAGAACTTGCTTTGGGTCCGAGCCTTAGGAAAGTGAAGCCAAAGTCTGTGCAGGCAGCTGAAGTCCACTGTTAGAAGTGCGGTCCTAGCCCTAGGTTTCCCAAAGCAGAGTCTCAGGTATATAAAAGCTTAGAACAATAAATAATAGAATGGTACAGCAGTAAAACAGGTCAAGGTGGGTGCCTCCTGAGAGGAACCCTGAACAAATAAATCCCTGGGAAATTGTACCCGTGTGCATCGGCCTTTCATGGGATCTTCACGTGCTTTCCATGTGCCCTTTGGTCCAATGGTGATTCTGGCCTGAGATCCTTTGATACCTTCTGTCTCCTACTGGATTCCTTCACTGTCTTCAGGCAGGGCGTGATCTTGACCAGTTGTAGCTGCCATCGATGCTCGCACCCTTCTTATCTTCTGGTTTGTGCTGGCTCCAAGGGCTTTGTCTGGCGTGAATAGACACGAGTTCTGTACCAGTTCAGCAAACCTAGGTGAAAGGTTACTGCTGGGAGCCTGAGGCTTCAGGAAATCTACTCATGCTAAATAAGCAAAGCCAAGCAAACAGCATACCAAAT
>NW_010414928.1:0-5405 GCF_000710305.1 Buceros rhinoceros silvestris
CTGGGCACCGGGGGCTTAGGGGGAGTCAAGGATAATACGTTCAGGACACCTATTTGCTAATACACGTAGGACCTATTTGGGAAATGAAATAATAGGGTTTCTTATATAGATGTAAAACCACGTAGGACCTCATCCTGAAAAAAATACCCTGCCCACCCTACCCTGATCTTTTGGGGTAGTGAGGCCCAGGCAGAGAGGCAGGATGTTAGGAAGGTTTCTAAGTCATATAGGTTGCTGAGGAGCAGACATAGCATTTAACATGTGGTTTGAAGCTCCCAGGGAGCAAACACACACTACAGAGAATATACAGAGAATATGCACATTATTGTTTAACAAGCAGATGATTTCCACATCACTTCCTGGATGGCTTTAAAACTACCAGGTGCAGGGTCAATGGGTTTTAGACTCATAAGCCTTTTTCCCTAGCATGGACTCTAAAATAGACCAGCCTACATTTGCAGGAAAATAACAAAACCACAGAGTTACAAATTGTCATTTGGGGTGAAGATTTGCTGTCCCAGCAAAGCTTTCTGTGATCCGATCCGTGCACTGAAGCAGGACCTCACTGAAGCACAGCAAGCCTTTTTGCCCCTGCAAAGCACCTACCAGCGCAGGAGATTCCGACAGCAGTGACTGATGAGCAGGTAGTTGATGGCATAACAGGATTTAGGAAGAACATTCTCCATGCCCAGTATTATTTTAATCTATGTTACTAAATTAAATTCACCTCTTGCCCTCACTGATCAGATTGCAAACCCCAGCACAACACTAAGGAGCACAACGCAGAGGACACGGCGCTTCTGCTCATGCTTGTAACATTCCTCTTGCAGATAAGCAACTCCTCTGGGCTTACAGCCATGTCCTCCCCTTCCCTAAACAAGGAACAGAGAGGATTTGCTACTTCAAAACATGTCCGTACTCTCCTGCATAACTCCTTGTGGTTTAGCAGGTTAAGGGTAAATGATTGTATCATCATCTCCTATCAGCAGAGTCTGTATGCTGGAGGCAGGCAAATGATGGCAAAGACAGAGAGCTGCAGCAACTGAGCTCCAGTTTTTAACCAGGTTGTTGGATTTGGGGTCTGAGAGGACAAAACCAGCTCCATCAGCTCTGCCAGGGACAGCCAAGCATGGTGGGAAAGGCCCTTGACTCCCCAGCAGAGATGCTGGCTGGACATGTTTGGAAATATCCATTCTGAAATACAAAGCAGCCACACACAGGGAAAGTAAACTCCATGCTCATGTTATTTGAGAATGGTGACTTTAATATTTAAAGCTTCACCGGCTGCAGGTGCAGCACACTCAAGTTATCACCTTTTCCTATGGTACACAGCAAGCTGATGTTAACCCTAACCCTTAATTTAGTAACAAGATTACTCAGGGAAAAATAATGTCCTGAAAACCTTTATGGGACAAGGAAACATGCCAAAAGTAAACTTGGCCAGTGTGCTTAACAGATAGAAAGCCATTTGTTTCTTTTTGAGAACTTAATTAAATTTCCCATGAATTCATTTGTAATAACAGTAATAAGCACCATATATGGAACTCTTCAATGGGCTGTTAGCAAGGTAATTTCCTGAATTTGGCTTATATCTTAATAATGTCTAAAACCAGCTAGATTTTAAAATACAGCTGGTACACATTATTCCACCCTGAGCATGAGGGGGTGTGTGGAGTAACTTATGAGCCTGGGTGTGTAAAGTAAATGGCTTTGGTGCTGCTTGACACCAAGTTTTATTGCTTGTAGAACAATGCTTGATCATATCTGGAGAAGCAGTAAGGAGAGAGTTGACATGATTCTTCTTTAACAAAGAAGCCTTCAGGAGGGCAGCACACATACCTTACACATGCCAACAGCTCCTTCAGCCAGTAACTGGGAGGGAGAAGCTTTGAACAGAGCCACCTGGAACCAAATGAGCTCTCCTGTGCTCTACAGCCTTCCTGGTGAAACACAAAAGAGAAGGAAGCTAGAGGGGGAAGAACTCTCTCTTCTCAGCAAGAGACACATGCACCCAGTTTGCAAACCTACCTGCTTCTCAGGCCTTTTTTTCTGTGCTTCACATGCACAAACATCTGGTAAAAATCAGTAGCTAAATGGCAGAGAAGAAACAGTCGTTGCTGACTAAGGGTGATGACTGTGTGGAGGAAGGAGACTTGCTCTCAGAGAGGATGACCTCCAGCAGCAGATGAAGGGAGTGTTCTCCAGCAACTGCACGTTGTGTGCACTCAGACCCCAAATGCTCACATGGGAGCTGTAATTAAAACACGGCCAGGACTCCTAAAACCTCAGCCTCCCTGCCATTGATTTTGGATGGTATTAAAGAGGTATTTGTGATGGGGTAGGGTAAGTCACAGACTTACTAACAGACATCAGCAATTATCTTGGGGCATGAGGCTGAAATGAAGTGGGGTGACAACAGTTGTGGCATAGAAAGTATGGCATTGCTCTTTAAAAGTGCCTCAGGAATGCTGGGGAAGAGCAAGAGGAGAGCCCAGTGAAGGAAAACACAGACCAGACGTCTGCTGCAAGGTGTGCTGGTGCTTCCCCTCACACTCCAGGTAGGAGACCACTATGTAAATAACAGAGAAGCAGAGCTCCTGCTCAGAGCATGCAGCAGCTCAAAGATACTTTAAAGCCCATTTATAATTACTGGGCTCATCCTCACAGATTTCAGCGAGATCCAAACCCAAGTAGCAAGAGTGTCAAGAAACCCCTCTGAGGATTAAACCCGTGCTCAGCAGTACCAGCTGCCGGAGAGTTCACATACCTCAGAAAGAGCTGAGATTATAAATTCATCATGAATATGCGATAACAAACCTTCTGCTCACTGGGAAGCTTCCTCAGCTCACACAGTGACTTGGTTCAAAAGCTGAGGTTCTGGCAGCATAGCCACTTCAGCCATAATCTTCTTTTTACAGTTAAGCCAACACTCCTCATGTAGCAACAGAGGTGCCTCAGGGGTTGGCTTGCAGGTCGGTACCTCCTTAGAAGTAGAGGTGGGGATCCCAGCTGGATCTTCACTCCTCTTGCTGACTCATCTGCTCCTCCTGAGGCAACACAGGTTGCTGAGAAATCCACTGGTGCTTGTGCCACAGGAAACCGCTGCCTTACAGATCACCTCTACCTTGGCACTGCCAGCACTCCACCAAGCAGCCTGGTAAGAGCTCTCTCCTTCTCCTGCCTGCTAAAATACCCTGCCCTCAGCTCTAGCCAACGAGAAGGCACAGCTTGTTCTCCTTAACTCTAGCATCACTACATCAGATTTGAAGTGGCTCCAGCTTTCCGGGGATGTCATGGCCTTGATTATCCCACCTGCACAAGCAGTATCATTCTGCTATGAAGGAGAACCCCTCTGATGATGGGTCTGGATCTGCTACACCCGAACATCCTTCTCACCTCATAGGGGTATTTACTCTCAGTATGGGATTTGTTACTCTTTTACAAGTTTTATGGCTGCCCCTCTATTTTGTGGACATTTACTCAAAAGTCTTTAAAGCTTCATTTACCTCAAGACAATGTGCCCACAGTGGTAACCTCTGGTTTTGCCATGACTTCTGTGTTGAGGTCAGATCAATCACTAGTCTCACTAATGATAGCTTCAAAGTAGAGTATGAGACCTGGGATGCAATGAGGATCTCTACCACATGTTAATGACTTGCCAAATCAGTATCAAGAATTCCCTAGTGAAACAAGGAACTTGAGCCTGCACTTGTGCCCAAGGAAGAGCCCAGTCCATACTTGCTCCATCGTCCTCCACAGCTCCCCACTGCCCTGTCTGTCCCTGTGTTGCTGCCCTGCAGGGGTGTGCTGTGGAAGCACGCACGGCTCGGATGGCCGGTGTCTCCTCAGGGTGACCTCCTGATGCTCAGCGGCTGGTGAGAGCTGACCTGGTGGTGCAGGGCCACTACCTGCCCTGAACTTTCTGTGTTCAGCTGAGCTCCCCACCCATCAGATTCCCCAGACTGCTTTGGCAAGCCCTTCTCCTAACAAAAACTCCATCTCAAGGCCTCCTTGCTGAAGCTTTATCCTATGTTTCTTATTTTGAGATGAAACAGAGAGAGATTTTCCACCCTGGGAAGCTCTGCTCTGGTCTGGTTTCCTTCACCTATCCCTCCAGATTGTCCTCTCCGCCTGTTTCCAAAGAGCAGTGGAGGCTACAAAGAGCTGCCCGTGGGAGAGCTGCCCTCACTCTGGGGGCAATATTCTCTTCACTGAGTACATCCAGGCTCTGAAGAGAAACAGTTATTGGATTATTGCTTTGCCTTTATGAGCAGGAGACAACCAGTAAAGCTACGATATATAACGGTCAAGAAAATTATCTAAACAAAATTGCCGTAGGATAGCATGAAAGCTGACCTGCTCCTGGTAATTTGTTCTTAGAAAGCAGCACACGTAATTGATACAACCACAAAATGAACAGCAGCTTAGCAAAAGGAACCTTTGCATTTGACATGCTCTGTCACATTGAATTTTAATTACAGCTCCCCCCTGGTGCTGGCACGGGAGGAAAATGCTAATGACATGTGGGACAAGCAGCACCAGGAAGGGAGCAGCAATGGCACTGGCACAAAGGACAAGGTCCCCAACCCAACGGTAAGGAGCAGCTAACATAGGTGTAGTCAGAGGACAAATCTTGCTGGTTCGGATCCCTCTTTAGCTCCTTCTATTGCATCCCAAGAGGTGGGCTACTGGCTGGATTAAAACATGTGTAAATGACTTTAATGTATTAAACCACTGCGAGGCACAGCCCATTTGTGACAAAAAAACCCTCTGAAGGAAATCAGGGTTTAGTTGAACGAATATGACCACAGATCTCCACTTTAATGATTAGTGAACTGTGGCTTTGAATTATTACAATGTAGTGGTGCTACTTGCTCAGTGTTGTGTCTGTCAGGATCCTGTCTTGAGTATTATAAAAACACCTTTGGGAAGCATCACTCCAAAAATATTGTGTCACCATGGTGGGTCCATAGCTCAAGGAATTCTGGCAATGGTCACGTGTAGGCTTCTTGTATGGAATAAGTGTTTTACACACTCACGTAATGCTCTAAAACAACAACCAGTAACATCCCTGCTGTTCTCTACTTAGAAAGAGAAAATATCTTAATCAGATGGTGATCATTAAGTGCGTGCCAAATATCAGGGCAGCAAAATCTTCCAAATGTATGGGATGCTGACATATATCTCAGCAAAAGGTAATCAGGACGTTAGAGGTCCATGTCAAGATTCGAGAAAGGACAGAGTGAATTTGGAGTACAAAAGCCATTTTCAAACCCTGTAGAGACACTTAGAGATTACTCCAAATGTAACGTCTCCTCAAGGTCTAGCTGAAGTCAGTCAGAGACTTCCACAGTATCCACCTGTGCATTGCAAAGATATTTCAGATCTCTTCTTGCTCCCCTCCC
>NW_010414929.1:0-2903 GCF_000710305.1 Buceros rhinoceros silvestris
TATTTATTTTATTTATTAATTTTTTCTGGCCCATGACATAAAAGTAGAATAATATTCTACAGATCCATATGGTTATTTTTGGGTTTGGATCTAAGTCAGATTTTTGTAGGTAATTATTTTTAATAATTTTCTTGCTTCCTGTTTACCTCACTGTTACAGAATAAGGTTTTTCGGGGTTTTGCGTTAGAGAGATTTCTCTGCGACCATCTTCTCTCTGCAGACTAAGCTAATTAAATAGAATAGAGATTTCAACGCTAATACATCTGACTCTGTATTAAGACACTGTATCACTTTCATAGCTCTTTCAATAAAGCCAAGAGGGTTGATCCTAAAGACTTTTTAATCATTGTACATGACATTAGAACTATTTTTTCAATCCTACCCTATCAATCTGATTGCTTAAACATGAAAATTTACATACCATGTATTAACTGATATGACTTGTTTCGTTAGTACAAAAGACTATTGCATAACATTCACATTACTTTTTTCTTTGAAGTAATATCACAAGACAGATGATTGATTTTCACTGCTGTGATATTCAATAGATCATGAAATATAATCACAGTATGTAACACAGAAAATGGTGATACAAAAATAATTTACATTGCTTTTCTTCCAACTGATTTTACAAAATGCCATTCAAGACATTTTTGGAAAGTCCCTCATGTGAGTTTTACTTTTTATTTCTAAAGTTGATTAACTTCACATTACATTTAACTTCCCTTTGATAAGGAAAAGCAGAAGTATGATATGTGCTCATGAAACTACAGACAGGTCCATAAATCTGTATGCATGTACTTAACTTTCAATGTCTAAATATCTTAAATATTTTAATGATATGACTATGTTTAATGTATTAATGAATCAATATTTTCCTAACTCAGGATTAATTCCACCCATTTTTCTTATGGTAATCATTATACTTTCAGGGACGTCAACATTATATTTCATGTTCATTTTGTTACTCGTTACGATAGACCATCCGAACGCTGCAAGTGATCCTTAATACAGGCATGTTAATGACTTTAGTCCTTTAAAATCCAGATCTCCCACGTCTGCAGAACTGAAATCAGAATTACAATTCTGCACCAGGTGGTAAAGTTATCTTTCAAGTTTGCAAACCAAAGTACTTGTCTTCTTCTTTTTTGCTTTTTTTTTTTTTTAATCAAGCATTGTTCTATGTGCCTCGAAGCTATAGTACCAAGAAGGTTGGAATGATATTCACACTGCTGAGTTGATGTTATTAACAGTTCTTCTGTTATCCTGTAGGTCACTTGCTATAGAGGACAAAGTTGTAAATCTAGTGAGGATCCTGCAGATACTAAGTCAAAGGTTAAAACAGGCTATAGAAAATAAATGGCTAAACTGTTCCTATGGGAGCTTTCTGTGTGCAGTATATTGGTGGGATACGAGTTTCCACAGCAACTACAGATTCAATATCAGCGTGTAACCCTCCTACATTATGCTATATTACCTGTGATTTCTTACGCCTAGCTACAGTGTTTGTATGGCCTCCTCACTTATTACATTCTGAATATATTTCTTGTTTTTACTTGCTTTACTTTAAAACTGGACTCCTAAGGTACCCCATAAGCCATAAAAGCTGTTAAAATTGTGTAAGTGGCTGGCATGTACACATCAGATAGACAAAACAACATATTTATGAGCTTCCAATTTCAGGAACTGTTGTCGCTACATGAGAATTAATGGGAAAGGTTTTTTCTTTGTTTTCTTTGTTCCTATTTATTTTTCCACACATACGAAATTTTATCTGCAGTACTAAAAAAATGGTTTCTTCTGCTAATAGACCCTCACCTAATTCTCTATTAGGGTATGGGAAGGTGGCCACATATAAGCAACTTTAGAGGAGTGATTTCTGGGAATGAGACTATTTGTATAATTAAAAGTTTGAAGATCTTTCAAACAACTTCTTATTTCAATCATATATAGTCCCATATAAATTTATATAACACGTCAATAATGAGGATAATGACTTTTTACTGTGCTACAATACCATGCAAAATTCTACTGTCAAAGCTGCTTTGATTTGTGGGCATTTATAAGGAAATGAACTTTTAACCACAGAGTTTTCATTCTAAGCAAATAAAAAACAAGGGAATAAAAACATGAGATTATTCCTGGAGCACAGGTAAGTAAGTGAAGCAAATGAAACAAAACCACTTATGATCTGTCTTGCTTTGCTTAGCCAAACACTTAAGCATATGCTGAACTTAAAAAAAAATTCTTATTAAAATGCATTTCTTAAGATATAACCTTGAATGTGAAGTTTATTTCAGTTGCACAGCTCAGTTTGATCCTCCCTGGATAACATAAATTCTTGAGTCAGGTTAGTGTGTAGATTACTTGGTCCAACTGTTGCACAAATCCCAATTGTCTATTAAAGATTAGCACTGAAAGTTTTTCCGTGATCACAGAGTGATCTGTAACTCCTGTACCAGAGCTCTTCAGCCTAGCTCCATTTGTGTAGGGCAAATAGAGAAACAAGCCACATTTAGCTGAAAAGCTAAAAAGCTGACAACAAAAAAAGTTTTTTAAAAATGACAAGCTAAATAGAAACAGGGATTCATAAATCATAATATTTCCCTTTGGCATATTGTCTTAGAAATCTAACAAGTAGGAAATGAGGGCATTTCTTTGCAAAGCTATACAACAGTTCATATGGGCCAGTGAAATGGATATACATATTACACAAGGTAGAACTAAACGCTTTTCGTTTGGTATGTTTCTTTTCTTTCTCAAAATACCTTCTGTTCTTTGGCGTTTCATTGTATGTTTTTAGTCCAATTCCTACATGTTGATAGGGGATCACTGAAAATCATCAAGTGTGATCAAGGCACCAGAAGTTTGTCTGACACAAAAAAAAAAAAAAAAAAAAAAAA
>NW_010414929.1:2973-9224 GCF_000710305.1 Buceros rhinoceros silvestris
TAATAAAAACCAACTAACAACTTCAAGCTTGACTATTGGCCAAATCCAGACTGTATTTTATCAGTAGAGTCATTGGTGAATGAATTGCTCTAAAAGGTAAAGAAGGCAATAATGTCAGCATACACAGGCAGCTAATCACTAAATAAAGAAAATATTTTTTTTTAGCAACTATGGATGATAAAGGAATTGAGGTAACTGTAATTTCAAACATACAATAGAGAAACAGCTTATAATTATTTTGTTCTGTTACACTGTAGTTGTTTTGAAGAAGTAAAAGGACAACTGACTGACAGAAATTCCTTTTATAACTTCTCTTCCATTGTTTTGCACGACGTGTCTTAAATTGAACACTGGGACAGGCTGCCCAGGAAAGTGCATGAGTCGCCACCCCTGGAGATATTTAAAAGATGTGTATATGTGGTGCTTAGGGACGTGGTTTAAAAGTGGACTTGATAGTTTAAAGCTAATGGTTGGATTCAATGATCTTAAGGGTTTTTCCAAACTAAATTATTCTAAAAGAACCAAATTACATTCCTTTTTGTAATTAAAGACTCTAACACAAAAAAAGAACAGATTCAAGAGGAGAGACTGACAAAGAATCACCACCACTATGTAGTCTGGAGGATATGATAATGTTTGGATGTGGAGGGGATCTTGGCTGTGATAATTTGGCTAAGGAAGAAATAGAAATCAGGGTTTTCAGTGTACCCAGTGATTTTATTGACAACATACTAAAAATAAAAGGAAATCGCAAAAAATAAAAAATCCAAATCTATCAAAGCCAAAATTATTTTTCTGTGCTTTCAGACCTGTTTCAAAAGCTGCATGTTAATAAATCAGATCAGGTAAAACCTTGGAGGTAAGAATTGTCATGTTTGAGTTAAAGCAGAACTAATTCCATTCAGTGATTTCACTTTTCAGCTCAGTCTCTTCTAAGTAACGGCACTTTCTGAAGTTAGCGGCATATTTTTGAAGACAGTGTCTTCTTCATGGAGTGATAGTGCTTGTTGTTTACAGTTACTACCAGGGATTGGAATGCAGAAAGGCTCTTGCTTATACTTGCTCCTGAAAAGACTGGGGTCACTGCTAAATCCTGTGTTTTATGTTGGGTGTGCATTAAGTTAGAGGCTGCACCAGAAGGAAGGAGCAAACAGGACAGGTGACCCTAAACTGACCAAGAAGGCACTTCATTCCATGTACATCATATTCGGTATAAAGCTGAGGGATCAATTGCTTCTATTCTTCATTTGGTTCTCATCTGCTGCTGGGTCAATCTGGGCCTTGCCCAGCATCTGCCCTGCAGCATCAGTCATGATGGTGATGTGGTTGCCATCAGGGGGTTTGGGTTCGGTATTGGTATTGAATGTATTTGTATATATTTAATTTTATTGTTATTATGTCAGTAAAGCAGTTTTAAGTCCGTAAGTCTTTTTCTCTTTCTCTTCCCCGTTGAGGAGGAGAGTGGGATTTGTCAAGTGGCTGGTCCAGCCCTAGTCCATGACAAGAATAAAAGAGCTTCAGTTTATGACAGAATGAAGTGGTTTTAAAGTTTGGGAATATTTAAATGCTTCCTAAGTCAGGTTGCAGCTGACTTGACTTCTGAAAACAAAAGTATTGTACTTCAGGGTATAAAATAAATTTTGTCGGAAAAACCACACAAATGACCTAAGCTTGTCTCTTTTATAAATCCCACAATATATTGTGTGTTTTAGAAAGATATATACATTACCTAATATTTCAAGCATAAATTTATTAAATTCTGTAAAAAAAACCCCTCATCTGTAGATGAGACTGAGAAGAGTCTATCACTAAAATTCAAGATATTTTTTGTGCTTTAAAGTGACTTTTCAAAATTCATTCTGACTTGCAAGGACATTTGTGCATACTTTAATAATTCACAGAAGTGCTTCTGCCATTCCAAAATGTTGGAATGTAATTTTTTGTTTGTTTTAGGTTTGTTGGTTGGTTTGTTTGTTTGTTTAAATAAGGAAGAATGAAAGAAGGAATGAAAGAAGGAAAGAGATAAATAAATGAATAAAAAATAAAGAAAAAGAAAGAAAGAAGAAAGAGAGAAAGAAAGAAAGAGAGAAAAAGAAAAAACTTGGTCTGTACAAATCTTACATGGAGCTGGAACGAGATGATATCTGTCATGGATGATGATGATAGTATTTTTATTGTTCATTGTATGAATTTATCATTTTAAGGACTCCTAATGTTCCAATCAAAGTGATAAATCCATCTAATAATATTTGACACTGTATCTTTCATTTGCATCTCTGATGCAGCTGAATATGATAGGCCAATATTAGCCAAAAATTTGTAACTGAAACTACAGAAAAAAAAAAAAAATCAGGTGAAGATTAGCTCCAAGTTTAATGGGCAGGTTTTAGAAATGAGAGTTTCAGGATTTAAAAGACAAAAGTTGATCTTAATATATCAGAATAAAACTTTTGTCACAGGATTCCTGTGAGACTTGTAAAAACCCCTCTAATTCCCTTGTTTCATGCTCTCCAGTTCTTCTGCGTTCTCTCTCTCTTCTCTTCCTCTCCTCATCCTCCAACAAAAAATGTCATTTCTTTGGGGCAGAGGTTACTTTTTCCTGCTTGATTCATGTTCAGTTCATTTGACTTACATGGGTTGACATTAGATTTTTCTCTTACAAAAAAGAAAAGCATGTAACAATGAATACAAAACCCAAGAAGAAATAAAGGAATAAAGCTGGGAGAGGATGAAGAAATCTGTAAGAGATGGCAGACTCGAAATAACCTGAAGACACCAATTATGCAGATGCTATTTCAAAAAAAGGTACTGACAGGTAAACCACAATATAGCTCATCAAATATTACTATAAAGGCATCAAACAAAAGATATAAAACAAAAGACAGCATATAGAAAAAAACAATTTAAAAGTTTGGCAATTGGTAAAACAAAAATTCCCTTCAAAAGAATAAGTATATATTATGATAAGAGTTTTGGCAGCAAAGCTTATAGAAAAGCAGAAGTGATCCAAGGCAGAAATATTTATGTAATTAGTGTATGAATACATTGTGAGTTTGTCCACCATACTATGGATGAAACATACCTAGTTCGTTAGAACCAAAGATGGAATAAAGACTTCTGAAGAAAGAAGTATACAGAAAACAAGCCTAAGTGTATTACAATCAACTGAGAAATAGCATGACCTTTCTTTAAAGGAGTAAACAAAAACCTAATCTTTCAAAGCCCACACACATTCCTGAAACACTAAACATATTTGTCTCCTGCCTTAGGACAAAGTACAAGTAATTTTTGTAAATAATCCAATTAGTTCCAGATTTAAACTTTTGAATTGTGAAAACTACTACAGATGTGCTGTAGCATTCATTACTTTACATTTTAGCAAAAAATTAATTATTAGGTGTCAATTTTATTAAATTTGAGGCAAAAGAGTGAGTTTCAGATATGACTGAAATATAAACAAAGATGTAATTCATATACACAGGGTAGGTAATTTTTCAAGATAGAATTTTTTTAATTAGATTACATCTTTATTGCATTACATTTAGATTGCATTTTGCATGCATTGTCTATAATGTATGTACATATGTATTATTAACTTCTATATCTTGTTTTATTCATTGAGTGATAATGAAAATAAACTGAAGTTTTTGTAGCAGCAGGCCTCTAAGCCCTCCGTCCTTGAGATGTTATTAACATAAAATTAATTATGGGCCTTACCCTTAAAAATCTAGCTAATGATAAAATTTGTCTATGATTAGTCACATTTTCTTTAGTTGTTATTTGCAGATTATTTTAGGTGCCTTTTCATCTATCTTTTGTTAAACATCTTCCCTTTTTAGAACTTGTTCAAAACAGCGCTGTAAACATTCAGGTGAAAAGTGAATTTTTTTCTTCATTCTATTCTGTCAAGTTCAAGAAAAACTTTAAAGCTGATGTCCTTTTTCTAAAGACATAAAGAACTGCAGATTACCAGAAATACATAGATCACATCTGAACAAAATAAAATGCTAAGCAAGATGCCTGAGCAATGCTCATCACCTGACACGGTATTTAAACAAAGCGTTCTTTTGTGATCGAATTTGAGTAGCAGGTATGCTTTGTGTTTGCATCATGGGGATGATTGTCTGGTGATATCCATACACTTTTGTACAGTTCTATATGCTCTACAAAGTCTGAGCTCTGAGCCTGGCAGTGTGCAGTGCATACATTCTGACTAAGATAAGCCAAGTGAAAAAATACTTCTGTTTTTCAAAGTCTGTTAGAACTGGTAAAGATTTAATCAGCCCATATTGATTATACGGCGCTGTGTCCTGCTTCTTAATGACTAAATCTGGTGGATTTTCAGTTTATCAGTCAAGGAAAACACATTAAAAAATAAAGACACAGCTTGTTGCTTTTTTTTTCCACATGGATTTTGTGTTTTGAAAAAACGGTAAAGAATATTAATTTGGAGATAGGAGAGCAGAAAAATCAGTTAAATTTATAATAATCCATTAACAATCAAATAAAAACTAACATCAATATAAAGTAACTTAAAGAATTCCAAATGTATTGAGAAATCCAAACAGTTACTGAACATTTGTGCTTACAGTTTCATCTATTTCACTGGGAACAGTAGCTACTGAACAGGCAGCTAAAACTTGCTGAGATTTATCTGCTACATAAGATTAATTTATTTACTTTTAACAAATCAACAGGAATATAGACACTAGTATTGCTGAAAGGCTTCGAGGCTACAGTCTTTTGTGACAGAACTGGATTGCAAACCTTAATTACCTGTTCTGAAATGCTATTCTATCACTAAATTTAAGAACTATGGAAAGTAAATAAGTACGTTTTTTTAGTCAGAGTTATTTTTTCCCACACTTCTGGGATACCAGCTTATTCTTCAAAATTGAATTTTAGTCAGTAATGCACAAGTGTTTTCATATTTGGTTTTTAAGTGCTCCAAATGATATAGCTATAGACAGTAGTTGCTGTCTCAGATGGACTTGGGATCTCAGATGAACGCTATGCTTCTGATATCCAAGAGTATTGATATTTCTATTTCTATTTTCATTTTCATTTCAAATTATGTTTTGCCCCTTGGCTTCCTCACCCAGTTCCCTCCGCACTGATTTATTTTGAAGGTCAGCCCTGGAATAGGAATTTAAAATTCTTCAGATGAGATATAGAGAAATTCTTGAGAGGACCACTTCACACATTTCAGAATAATTTACACTGTCCAAAGATCTTTCCTGTGGAATAGCTCTCAGCTAGAAAAATCCCAAGAAACTGTAAAGACAGCTGAACTCAGTCCCACTCCATGTTTCCTTAGTATCTAATGGAATAGACATGCATTGTTTTCCAGAAGTATCCATTTTGCAGTTAGTGTGGAGTGGTGCATACCACACTGACACAAATTTATTTCACATATCAGTAAAGAACTTTCTCTTTCTGTGTTTAATCTGCCTCTATATATCATCTGTTTCTTTTTCTGCTAGAGCATCTTTAAAAGATTAAAATTCACTCTATGATTTGCGTTCTGTAATCTATTGATCATTGGTTATCATAATTAATATGATTATCAAAAGGATGTCTAGCAACACATAAAACTAAAAACTAACCTGATAATGAATTTCCTTTCATTTAATTTTTGTGTCAATAATACTATGCACACGACTCAGCCTCATTTAATGGTATCACGCCAAGAAAAGCATCAAAGTTCCAGCTTAATTTGAAAAAAAAAGGTCTAGGGAGATAACTAAGGTTCATCATGGGGGTTCATTGTTGTAAAAAACAAATGACTGTACTTAGGCAGTCCAAGTGAGGGGATATTTTTTGGAGAGTATGCAGGATTTACCCTCCAGGACTCCCATTCTTGGCAGGCCCTGTCCATCCCGTGCCCAGGTCTGTGATGTCCGGAGGTAGAGCAGCAACTCTTTCACAGGCACCCCCTTGCTGTGGGGAAGGAGCTTGTGTGGCCACGTGAGGTTGAGAGCTGTGCTGGTGGTGAAATGTGCCTCTGGTAGGGTCTCCCAAGCCAGACAGGTCTCCACTGAAGGGTCAGACAAAGTGTGTCCACAGGCAGGATGGGCTCACTAGCCTTCGGGCAGCCATCTTAGGAGAAGGACAACTCTAACTCCAAACCCGGGCAGATGGAGCTCATTTAGCCTTGTAAGGCATCCATCTAAGAGAAGGATACTCTAAGCAAACCTACAACTGGAGGACTTCGCTGTCACCGTCTGTCCTGGGTTCAACATGGAGGAACC
>NW_010414930.1:0-4655 GCF_000710305.1 Buceros rhinoceros silvestris
CCCCCCACCCCCGCCTTAGTTTGCAAAGTCACAGTATGAAATGTTATGAAATCGCCTCTTGGGAAGGAGGGAAACAGAAAGCAAGGCGTTTGTTTAGAAAAATCCGTGGCGGCCTCTCAGATGTGCCTAAAAAGCTGCCTTTGACCCCCCTGTTGCATTTCCAGGGAAGAGGCAAATCTGGACTTAAAATCATGAGTCAGAAACAACAAAAACAAACCCAGCCCGGGTTAGTTTTTTCCACTGACTTCAGTAGGCGCAGGATTGGTGCGAAGGGACACTGGGGCCAGACAGATGAGGCTCAGCAAGAAGCGCAGCGTTGGTCCGACATCTCTGTCTGGGGCCGGATTCGTACCCATGCCAGTGTCAGTGTCAGCAAGGCTGGGTATGGGATCAGGCCCTCATTCGATCTGGGGATGCTTATTGATCCCTCTCCCGAGGTTTTAAATGCTTTAAAAATTAAGATTTGCCATTTGTTTCGAAGGTTTAAAGGATAAGTGCTTTAAGAGCAAACACAGGCTTCTTCCTGCAGTCCTTGGGGAGCAGGTTACAGTTCAAAAATTGCTTTAAATATATTTTAGGGGAAACCTCTCTTTATATATGCATGGAGAGGCAGAACCTGAGGTTCTGTTATTTTCTTCCTAAAGAAGGTTTAAAAACTTACATTATAGATGGCAATTTCTGCCCCATGAAACAAATCATCAAGCCATTAAAATATTCAAAGGTTGTCTAGCAATTTTCCAGAAGAATGGATTATTACATTGTTCCAGGAAGAAAAGACTTCATCTCTGAGCGTTCAATTCTGACTGGCAAAACAGATCAAAGATCTCTTGGGATGCATTTCAATTCCAATTTCCAATCCCCCTCAGCTCAGACTGTCTGAGTCAATACTGGGAGAGGAAGTGGAGGTTAACTGGTTAGTTATTACTGTGAAGGAAGAAGTCGGAATGAGAAGTGATTCTTATAAATCCCACCCCCAAAAAATAAATACTAAAAAAAAAAAATCAGTTAAAAGTCTTTGATACTTTTCAGACATCCCTGTTTGCAGCGCAGGGAGGACTTCAGCCTGCTGCCTGATGAGACAAAAATAAACCCAGCAGAAACATCAAGTTTTTCAAAACAAGGCTGGAAAAGCTCATAAAAATAATGTCACTCAGACGCGTTTTAAGAGAAACAGAATTACATCGACAAAATTATATGTTTTCCAGGTTTGGTTGGGGTGTTTTATTTTCCGAGGGGAAAATCTGCTCCTGCAGCAAAGCTGACTGGTGCCATCTAGTGCCATGTGCGCTCCCTGCTGCCGGGCGGGCAGCGGCCGGCAGCCGCCGCCGAGTGGGAACGCGGTTATTAACTGCTTGTTATAAAAAGAAAAAAGAAAAAAAAAAAAAGCTTGCCAGCTAGAAGGAAGGTGGCAGAGGAAACTCTGGATGCCACTGAACTTACTTAAGGAGCCTAATTGGAAACAACCGAGTGCTTATTAAAGTCCCTGACATTTCCATATGGAGTTCTCTCTGGTCTGGTCATGAAATCACATGTGAAAATCTTTCCGAGTTGTGGCGTTAATCTGCCCTTGAATTTTTGCCTCATTTGGGATGTATTGTAACGCTGTGCTTTTTTAATTGTCTTTTTTCTTTTTTTTTTTTTTCGGTGGAGGGGAAGCTTTCAGCCCTTGATGGCAGCAGCGTAATACTAATTCGCAGGAATGGTATTTGGTTTGAGTGGGGTTGTTTGGTTTTTTTTAGTAAACACCAATGTTGTCCTCATTACAAATACAGGTGGTAAAACTCTGTGAGGCAGTCCTGTGTTGCAGGAGCAGGGCTGGGTGCCCTCTCATTTTATGTGAATGCTCCATTAAAAAGAGAATCTTGTTACAAAGTCTGTACATGAGTAAAATGAAGCTCTAACCAGTGGGTGCATTTCTCAATGTGCAGCTTATGTACTTCCACGTATTTACGGTGTTGAGGTTGAAGAACCATTTCACGCCTGTTTTAGTCCATGTGCTGTGATATTTGGGCTGTGAACTCCGAACAAAGAGCTTTTATTCATTCAGTTGAGGCTGAAATGTTGTTTTCAGGTTTCTGAGAAGTTTGTTAAACCTAAATTTGGTGAAAAGTTGCCTGCGTGCTCATAATCTCTTGTTCCATTTTATAGTAGCACAGGCGTCTATAAACAGGAGTCCCAAACACCGAGTGTCTGTATTCTTTTCTAGATCTATTTTTAAACCATTCTTCTGTTTGGCGAAAAGGGACACTTGGTTTCCATGTTTACAGCAGGCATTGGCAAACCTCAGGAGTTCACAGTTTGCAGTTTGGTTAGACGAGGATCCAAAAGTCAGCATCTGACCAGCAAACTCCTCCAGACTGCAAATTTAGACTGCAAATGTAGTCCTCCCCACATTTTTTTCTTTTTAAATCCATGGTAGATCTTGTGTGTTCCCATTGCTGCAGGATGCTGGCAGCCAAAAGACACACACCCCTATGTCAGAGCAAGTATGTAGTCTTCAGGAGTGTTTTAAACCCCTGGTAATCTCCAAGGAGCTTCCCGTCAGAAATGTAGAGGCACTGGGATAGCGAAGAAATTTGGGGGCTGTAAGATTTTCCTTCTCCTTCTTTCTCCTGGTCAGTGTGCTGCCTTTGGGCTGCACACCAGATACCCACAAGGAATGTGGGACCTCTGCATACAGAGGGGAGATCTTGGAGCAAGGACAGCGAGTCCTGAAGAACATGTCTTGTAAGACTGGGCACCGTCTGAAACAGGTCTTCTTAAATCTGCTTGGCTAAATATAGGGGTGAGGAGGCGTCCCTTCCCTAGTGAATGAACCCCAAGCTGCATACGTGTCTCATCCCATCCAAGCAGAATGCCGAAGCAGTTCCTTTCTGCCAAAATGAGCTGTGCCGCTCTCAGCCCCAGGAGGACAGAGATTAGGGGGGGCAGGTCTGTGCCAGCTGGTGATTTACAGCTTCGGTGCAGAATGAGGGTGATGGGATACCTCCTCTGGTGCCAGCAACCCGGCTCAGCTGCTGGAGATAGCCAGCTCCAGCTGCACCCCGCTGTCAGGTCGGCACCTTGGTGTTGGCAGGGCATGGCATCCGCCCCTCATTCTCTGGAATACTCCTTTGACTTCAGCCGGGAAGTGGTTCCTGCCTTCCCTTGAAAAACTGATGCACCAGCTTGGGGTCATTTAAAATGCTGAAGAAGGCTTGACTCCTCGCTTCCCAAGGGCACACGCTGCCTCTGTCTCGCAGTCAGAGCTTGGCTCCGTAGAGGGCAGGGGAGTCCTCTTCAGCAGAAAACATTGGAGGCAGTTTTGCTGTGCTTCCCCGCCTCCTCTGCGTTTTCTTCTGCAAAGACCAAAACAATGTGGAGACTTGAGCCAGGCCAGCTTTCAAGGGCAATCCTTTTAAACCCTCTTTTGAAGTACAAACTATAAAGTTCCCTGCAGCGCTCGAGAAAATATGCAGTTTTCCTGGTTCCAAATGCTGATAATAAACCCGTCCAGATAATGTATTGCATTTCCTAGAAACATTTGTTTGCTGGCAGGAAATTGGATCAGATTGAAAGTTAGCAGAGACCGCTCAATAGAGCGAACGCAATCTGCTCACAGAAGGGTACGATGGAAAATACGACAGGGCTTGCACTACCGATGCTGCTTTTGATCTGTGCTGACAAAGTGCGCTAGGACTTCTCTCAGTCTCCTCTTGGGTTATTATTAACCCAGCCACGTTTTGGCCTAGACGCCAACCAGAAGCAACTAAATTAATAAAACGCTGCTGTGACAGCTAAAGGACGCGTATGTCCCCTGATTGCATGAGATCGGGAAAGCTGAGCTGGTCACTTGCACAGCACCAGCCAAAACCATCCTTTTTACTGCGGCTTGTAGCACCCATGACTGTGCCTGGGGGCAGCATCCCCACCACCCTGTTTTCTTGGTTGTCTCTCTGGTCTCTGTTCAGGATACACCGGGCATCCCTTGGCAGGGTGGCGAGGCAGCTGGCCGTGTGCCCTGGCAGGCAGAGGGGGTGTTCCAGTGCGGCTGGGACCCTGCAGGATGCTGGGACTGGGGAGGAAGGGGGGCAGGATGGAGCTTCCCCTGGGCGGGCAGTTTCGGAGCAGTGTGTGGGATGAGGCTGTGGGGAAGGGAGACTTCACCCAGCCACCCCTCCAGGGTGGTGTGAGAGAGTCGGCGCTGCAGTCTCTGAAGGGGTAGGAGTCCGGGACCCGGGGAGGGGGAGTGATTGGTGCTCTCCCCCAGGCTATGCATTTGGGGGTGGGAAAGGGTCGAAGACCACGGGTTATCCCCTGTGCAAAGAGGGGTAGGGGAGCAAGGAGTAGTCTCCCTTGTGCACAGGGTGGGAGGAGGATGGATAAAAAAGGGATTCCCTACAAATGGGAGAGTGGATGGATGGATGGATGGAGGGTTTCCTTCCATGGCAGGTTTCCCTGATGGAATGGGGTGGGGGAAGACCCTGTTTCACCCCTCTGCCCTGGGGTGGCAGAGCTGTGAGGGTCTCCCCTTTGCATGGGGGTTCCCCCACGCGCAAGTGTACTCTCCCCATGCTCACCAAGCTGGCTGCAGAGAGAGCAGAGCCAGCCCTGGGCTCCCTTCCAGGAATGGGTTTTCTCGGGGAGGTGCCGGCAGGGAAGGGCCGTTCCCTGAA
>NW_010414930.1:4859-5766 GCF_000710305.1 Buceros rhinoceros silvestris
GCCAGCCTGACATGGGCCCCGCATTGGCCCACACCTTCCTCTCCGGGCACAGCAAGCCTCGGCATGAGGCCCCTAGCGCTGCCGGGGAGCCCACACCTGCGAGGTACTGGGCAGGGAAACTGGAGTGGGGGGCTCGGGGTGATTCTCTGGCCCCAGCTGAGCCTGGGGGAGCCTCACAGGCTTTGAGCAAGGGTTGGATGGTGAAGACTGTGCTTGGCCATGGTGATTTTTCTCTCTCTTTCCCATTGCTGGTCTCTGCTCCTTGTCGCTGTCCCCTTCTCCGCCGGTCTCTGGTTAGGGCATCCTCCCAGTGCGGAGCCGGTGCTGTGCAGAGGCCGGGCAGGACAGGGTTAACCCGGCTCGGCAAAGCGAGGGGAAGGAAGGTCCCTTTCCCTTTTGCGTGCCCACATCCTGCCGCCGGGAGCTGCTTGGGATGCACCTGCCGGCTCCCGCGACTGTGGGCGTTGCGGGCAGCGCTGCTCTGGGGAGGGGGCACTGGGGCCGGTGCGGAGCGGGGTGTGCTGGGGTCCAGCTCCGGGAGGGGAGCTGGCTGTCCCCCCGGACGGCGCTGTGGGTGAGGGCGTTCGGCAACCCCAGCGGCTCCTCACGTGATGCTGAGGGGCGCAGAGTTCACCTCGCAGTTCGTGACTCGGTTGGTTTGCGGATGGGTCACCTCCCCGCCTCTGGGACAGCGAGGTCTGTCCCCAGGAGTGCGTCTGCCGCTGCGGCCGAGATTGGGATGCACCCCAGCTGCCGCAAACACGTACAGCTGCTCCTAGGGACACACGGGTACCTGCTGGGCTCCTTGATGGGCGCCGCGAGTTCCTTGGCTTTCGACTGACGGTAGCGAGGGGCTGGCAGCGACGGGGACAGAAAAGGCCGAGGCTGCAGGGTTTGGGGAATGAGT
>NW_010414930.1:5847-16434 GCF_000710305.1 Buceros rhinoceros silvestris
GAGGGGCTGGCAGCGACGGGTACAGAAAGGTCAGAGTCTGCAGGATTTGGGAAATGAGTCACTTTTTGTGTCGACGTAAATTTCTAAGCTAGCCAGGCTCAAAGCGGCTCTGAAGATTTGAATATGATGGCTGGAACGGGGCTGTAAGACACCCCTCTGGCTTTTGCAAGTGATACCTTGCCTTAAATCTCTCCTCTTCATCCCACCACAGTGGCTCTGGGGAGGTGAGAGGATCTTGGGCTCCAGATCTGCCGATTTCCTGCGAGGAAAGGGACACTTGTCCTCACAGGGCTGCATAGGGTCTCTGCAAGTGCTGGCAGTCTTACTGTCTCCATCCAGTTTTGGGGGCTGGGTGCCACAAAAAACAGTGTGATGAACATCTTGGGGTTTGTTGGTTCATTTATTTATTCTTCTTCTCCCTGCTGGGGCCACTGCCAAGGACCATCTTCCCGTGTTGGTGCTGGGTCAATTGTCTTTGTTGGGTTTAAGTAAATTTGGGAGCAATAGTGTGAGTTTTGGAAGGCAGTTAACTCCTGGGTTTCCTTGCTGTGCTGCCCCAGCCACTCTGCCTGTGAAACAAGTGGCTGAGACAAAGCTTGCTGTTTAGGGAAAGGCTTTTCCAACAGCCAGGAAGGCATTTGTTCTGGGTCCTCATCCACGTCTGCCACTGGCTTCCTATGCAATCCTGGCTAAGTCACTGTGGTGCTTGACACCCATATCCTCCCAAGTCTGTTCAGCAGTGCCGTCCCAGGGCATTTTTGCCAATGGCTGGAGTGCATGGATATTCTGAGAAGGGCAGTAGCTGTATTGGACGACTGGATTCAGGCACTTTCCAGGTTTCTGAGCAGAGTGGCAGATGTTTGTGTGTAAGTCACACCTGTTAATGAGGTGCTGGGAGTATGGCATTGGTCTCAGATGTGGCATCGGCCAGGAATTCGACCTTGGCAGGGGAAGAGTTATCTCCGAAAGAAGCGGTGAGAAAATTCTCGCTTGACTTCCCTTCCCCACCTGCCTTTAAGTTCCTGAGTCATGGAAATTAAAATCTCCTTGGCATACGCCCATGATTTGGGCTAGAGGGTGTGGAAGAAGCTATGATTGGATTCTCAAAGCCTGTGGTTGTGATAAGAACGTACTGTACCGGAAGAAACAAATGTTAACCTTACTGGAGAGTAGAAGGTTTGTTATCTCTAGCTTTTATCCAGCTGATACTCGAGTGAAACAGCAGGCTCGTGTCCTGCCACAGTCAGTTCATAATTACCAGCTAATGTGGCATTTGTTTTCTTGTGCTTTATTTGTAGGTTTGAAAGAAACTTTTGGACTGTGAATTGAGGCATTGGGTATGTAAATTAAAATATTGTGCTTCCCCTCCTAGCCCCTATACCCCTTTCTTTACTATGTTGAATGAAATGTTTCAAGAGACCCAGCTGGAATTTGTTTTCAGAAGAGCAGCTGCTCTGTAGAAAGTTCTGCGTGCTCATATGCCACTGGGGAAGGAGGAGGAGTCGAGGTTGTGGGAGGGGGTTGATGATGGAGGAATTTGACACTGAAGTTCCAGCCCAAATTTCAGGCACAGGGAGGTGTGGTCTTTTCTGGGTGTTAGCTGTGAGGACATCTTTGAGATGGGTCAGCGGGTTTTGTGTTGAGAGAAGGCTTCATGTTCCTCGACTAACCCAAGCCTTGCTCACTGGTGGAGACTCGGCTGTGGTATGGGTAGCAGCCCAGCAGGTTAGATGAGTTCTCCTCCTCATCACCACCACCAATCCACTGCAAAGCTGATCTTCTCCAGGGTGGCCACCACTTAGGACCAGGAAAGTAGTTTGCTGGTGGGTGGGGGGTGGTGATCTACTAGGGGTGTTGAAATCCTCCATCTTCAGCTGGGACTTTAAGCCTTGTTTTGATTCCCATGGCTGGATTTACAGCCAGCCGGCAGACGGGTGAGGGGTATGGCTCCTGAGGAAGATCTAAAGGCTAAGAAGCTGTGCTGGGAGCTTCATGGAGACGAACCTGAGTGGTGGTGGGAGGAGTGGGCTGGGGTGGAGCCGCCTTGGGTGAGGCAGGGAGAAAGAGGAGCCGGTTAGCTAATCCGCAGGAGGGTCTGGTTGCCTTTGGCTGCCAGCTTGCTGGGTGGGACTGAGACAAGCCAGGTCTCGCTGTTAGCCAAGAGAGCTCACTGGGCAGCCTGGCAAGTGCTTGGCACAGTGCAGGACTGCTTCCCTCGGGACCAAGGTGCTGGTGCTGTCCCTACCAGCAGTGGTTGGCTATCTGAGCACAACCCAGAGCAGCAGCTCTCTCTTTGCTGGGTTTAGGGTACTTGCGTGGCTGCTTCTCCATTCCCATCCTCCTCCTGCTTCTGTTTCAAACAGACTCAAGATGGCCTCACCAGCAGACAGCTGCATCCAGTTCACCCGCCATGCGAGCGATGTCCTCCTCAATCTCAACCGCCTTAGAAGCCGGGATATCCTGACTGATGTCGTCATCATTGTGAATCGAGAGCAGTTCAGAGCCCACAAAACAGTCCTGATGGCCTGCAGGTGAGACCAGGGTCCCAACCTGCCTCCCTTCCTTGCTCACTCTGCTGCTGGCCACCAGCAACACTGCTGCAATCCCAGGCTGGCTCATGGGGTTTACAGACAGGGAAGCAGAGGCAGAGAAGCAGAATGGAAAGGGACTGACAAGAGATCTGTACCTGTAATAGGATTAGAGCTGAGACTTTTTGCCTCCAGCGCAGTGCCCACACCTTTCTCCTGGCATGCCCACACCTCTCTCCTCTTTGCATGCCCACATCTGCCCACGCACAGCCCATGCAGATAAACATGAGCACGGCAGACGTTGGGCAAATCCCTGAAGGCAGAGCACAAATGCTCTGCAGGGACAGGACAGGAGAGGGGAGGGGAGGATGCTCACTGGGGTAAGTGAGTCCTATGTGACCACAGTGTTCCCTGCTGCTGCTATTTTTAGAGCTATTCCTACCTGGCTCCCAGGCTGCTGGTTGCACCCACCTTTCTTGATTTTTTTCTGAGCCTAGTGGGGTCTGAAATCCCTTTCCAGCTCCTAGGATTGCTGGATTGCTTCCTATTGACTGCTAATTAACATCCCACCATTGCCCAGCTGAATTACGGCAGATGCCTTCCAGGGTCTCCTGCTGACAAGATATAAAGATTTGAAAAAGTCAAGGGTTAACTAATAAGACATCTGAAAAATGTTTTGCCAACATTTCCTTTTTTTTTTTCTGGTTGAAGAGTGAGCATGGATGCCCCAAGAGGCTTCTGAAAGATATGAGTCACAGTGGGAAGGGGGAGGTGGTAAGAACAACAACGGAAAAAAAAAAAGTGGGGGAAATTTTTAAATGGAGGCACTGGGGAGTTGTTGAGCAGGTGAGATCTAAAAGCAGGCTGTTCCAGTTGGGAAAAGTGCAGTACAGAAGACGCTTACTAAGCTGAGAAACCAAGCTTGATAATAAGGGGGAAGCTTGGTGAATTCCGTAATTGCCTCCTCCTCCCTTCCCATTCATGAACCCCTCTGTGCTAAGGGATTTTGAACAAATCCTCCTTTCTTCCTCTGAACTGTCATAACACTCGTCTTCTCTCCTGTATCCTCACTGCAGTGGCCTCTTCTACAGCATCTTCACTGACCAGCTCAAGTGCAACTTGAATGTCATCAACCTGGATCCTGAAATTAACCCTGAGGGGTTTTGCATCCTCTTGGACTTCATGTATACGTCCCGCCTGAACTTGAGGGAGAACAATATCATGGCCGTGATGGCCACAGCACTGTACCTGCAGATGGAGCACGTGGTTGATACCTGCCGAAGGTTTGTCAAGTCTAGGTGAGCACCAAGAGTGAACTTTGGAGAGGCTGGGACGGTGTGTTTGGGTGGGAGCGGGGAGAAGGGGACAACTGACAAAGTATCTGCGAACTTATCCTTACGGGCTGAAAATGACTGTTGCCTTCCTTTTTGCCTGGTTCCAGTGAAGCAGAGATGGTGTCTGCTGTGAAGACCCCAAGGGAGGAGTTTTTGGCTGGACGGATGCTGAGCCACCCAGAGGTGATGGCTTATCGGAGCAGAGATGTCTCAGACAATGGCATGCCTCTTCAAAATGGGTCCCTCTGTAATGGGAGGGCCTTTGCACCTGGCTTGATCAATAGTTTGTCCGGATCTCCCATTTCCTACCACGGATACAGCCCTCTCCCTCTAAATAGCTTCCTTGTGGATGATGAGTTGCGGGAGATGAGGATGCCTCTCTCTGAACTCTCAAGAGCAGGTGCCTTCCCCAAGGAGAGGATCCTGCCATGCGACAGCTCCAGGACAATCCCTACTGAGTACATGAGAACCATTACCGACATCTCGGCCAACATGTGCCATGCTACCATCTATGCTCCAAAAGAAGGTGCTGCTGAAGAAGCCAGGAGTGACATGCACTACAGTGTAGCCTCTGGCCCTAAACCTGTCGTCCCTTCGATCCGGAACAATCCCTATTTTTCTTGTGACAAAGTGGCCAAAGAGGAGGAGCGGACCTCTTCAGAGGATGAGATCAGCCAGCACTTTGAGCCTACCAACACCCCTCTGGACCGCAAGGGACTCATCAGCCCCCAGAGCCCCCAGAAGTCAGACTGTCAGCCCAACTCACCAACCGAGTCCAGCAGCAGCAAGAATGCCCGTATCAGTCAGAACTCCAGCTCCCTCTTCACCAAGAGTCCCACAGACCCCAAAGCGTGCAACTGGAAGAAGTACAAGTTCATTGTCCTCAACTCTCTCAATCAGAACACCAAGCAAGACAGTGCTGATCAGAACGAGATGGGAACCCTCTCTCCTCGCACCTACATGCCCATGTCCACTTGCCAACAGTCCATGGAGCCAGAGCATCTCAACGTGCAATCCCCCACCAAGATGAGTGTGAATGGAGAAGACTCTACTATCCCTCAAGCGAGCAGACTCAACAATATTGTTAACAGGTGAGAAGATTCCTATACCCCCTCTGAGAGACAGGACTCTCTGCATTGTTGGTGAGAGTTTGGAAGTGTGTGAAATACCTATAGCATTGGGCTGGTGAGTCCAGCCATGAGTAGGTGGAAGCTTCTGCATTTGGTGGAGCACTGCCAGTGACATCAGCAAGGTGCCGGCTGTCCCCACCATAGTGGTGCCAGCCTGGCCTGGCAATAGAATTTGGAACATCAGGTCAGGAATACCTGACTCACTTTGGCAGCTCTGGGTGGTTTCTGGAGCCCGAATTTTGCCAGTCTGGTTTTCACCAGATTCCCTGTGCCTCAAGATTTTGGTTGGCTGTAAGTGTTGGAATGGCCAAACTACCAGGAAACAGTACGCTGTCCACTGGACCTGGATGTTCCTAGAGAGCTTTGATGCCATTTGGTGATGGGCACCTGAAGAATTGAGGTTCAGGGACCTGTTGTTGATCAGGGCTATGCTGTGCATCTCAACACAGAAGTGTCCCTATAAAACATGGCTGTCCCTCATGTCTGGAAGGGTGCAAACGAGGACCCGGTAGCTCAAGCACAGCAAAAGCCTTCTCACGGCTGTATGCGTTGCTGTCCTTCCACAGGTCCCGGGATGGGTCCCCTCGGAGCAGCGAAGGGCAGTCCCCGCTGTACATGCATTCGTCAAAGTGCAGCTCCTGTGGCTGCCAGTCCCCACAACATGCTGAGATGTGCCTTCATACCCCTGGCTCAAACTTTGGAGAAGAGATGGGGGAAACCCAGTCTGAATACTCTGACTCCAGCTGCGGTGAGTCCTACATCTCTGACTGCCTTTGTCAACCAGCAAGCAAGGGGGCTGGGCAGTCTGGGGACCTATCCACCTAGTGGCCTGTGTCCAAACGGGACATATCAGACCTGTCCCTGATGGTGGTGGATCCCAAGGTGCTTGACAGTCCCCTCTTAATGGGCTGACCAGCTGTGTGCATGTGAGGGACACGTGGGCATTGCTTCCTTCCTCCCCTTCCCCAGTGCCATCTAGATGCCTTGTGCAGGCAGTTAGTCACCTGCTGCAAACTTGGCAGCTAAGGACCGGAAACAAAGTGCACCCCACCCCACCAGAACCGCAGGAGAACAAGCTTGGCAGATGTAATGACCCTAATGGGGATTGAGCAAGATGGTGTGTCTCATGCATCTGTCATGATATCTTCGTTATCAGGGAGCCTGATGTGCACATCTGGAGAAATGCAGCTAATAAGGCTTGCAATCTTGTTGCAAAACTCTACAAGCCCAGAGACGAGTATCCTTGCACCCATCTGCCTGTAGCTCAGGGAGGGGGGACGCAGAATTGGCACCCGTGGCGTGGGCAGAGATCCACACTGTGGGGATGCTCAAACCTACATACAGCATTTAAGAGTTAGGCACCCTCTTACTGGGGGCACCTGCCCTGCGCTTCAGGTGATGATGGTCTCCCTATGCTCAAGGACGTGTCTGTACATGTAAAGGTTTAAGACCTCTAAAGCTGCTGAAGTTGCTCCAGAGTTTAGCATCCATCCTTTGGAGGATGTCTGATAACTTGTGAACCTCTCTGAAAGATGCCCAGGCAAGACGCTGGTTTTTTTGGAAGGAGCTTGTGTCACAGTGAAGGCGAGATGGCTCATGATGACTCTGCTCTCTCAAACCATGCATGTTGTTGTGGGCACAAGGTCAGGAGGCAGTGGCACAGTGCAAGCACTACTGACCACAGACATCTGCACTCAACTTCTTTCCCAACTCTTGTTCTGACCGACGGTCTCCACCATTCCAAACCCATCCTGTGGCCCATTGAGGAGCTGGCCCACACATTGCCCATCTCATTGCTGTCCTTTCTGCCCTCCCAGAGAATGGAGCCTTCTTCTGCAACGAGTGTGACTGCCGGTTCTCTGAGGAGGCCTCTCTCAAGAGACACTCTCTGCAAGTCCACAGTGACAAGCCCTACAAGTGTGACCGCTGCCAGGCCTCCTTCCGCTACAAGGGGAACCTTGCTAGCCACAAAACTGTCCACACAGGTACAGTGTCGATCATGGGGACAACTTGCTGGAGAGGCTGTGGGTTGCTGAGCACATGGGTGCTTATGGCTGGATTTGTCCCAGGTGCAGCATCCCCTGCTCTGTCATAAGCTGTCTCTGATGGAAAGAGCAAGGTGCTTTTCTCAGCGCTTCCAGAAAGCCTCAAACTTGGGAATGAGGAAGATGCTGCCCGGCCTCGCAGCGGGGATGGAGCTCAAGCTCCTTTGCTGTAAAGCACTGGGCACCACTGTTTCTAAAGGTGTCTTATAAGGTGCATGGTGGGGAGCAGATGTGTGGCCTTTGGGTTACTTCGTGGTAGACTTTAAAAAAACAACAACAAAAAACATTTAGGGAGAAGCCTGGGATTTTTTTTCCCCTATGTCCTAGAAATCCAGATCATATCTAGCCTGGCAGAAACTCTGCTGATGGGAAAATCTGCAGATGGATGGACTCTGTGAATCACACAATGAAAGCTGAGAAAGGAAGGGGATATTAATGGTTTAGTCATTTGCTGACAAATCTAGGGATTTTTTTTTTTCATGCTTTTATTAATGCTTAACATGTCAACAAGCCAGTTCACTAGCTGGGGAAGGGAAGTCTGTGCTGATGACTCAGTGCTCCTGCACTGCATTAGACACAAATTCCCGCAGTCTCAGCTGAGCTCCGGGAGAGCTGTGCTGGCGAATGAGATGACACAAGTGCCAGCACAGGGTTCGAGGATGTGTGGGGTCAAAGCCTGGAAACAAAAGAACAGACAGGAAGAGGTGGCTCTTTCTCACTCCCCATCAAGCCTACCTTCAAAAATCCTGAAGAAACCAGTTAGAACCTTTTTGCAGCTGCCCTCATCATTGGGGCCAGCAGTGGTGACTGTAAACAAATAAAGTCTCAGGAACCAGGTCACTTGGCACGTCTTGGCTTTCTGCTCTGTGAGCTCTTTTTGCCCCTCTGAAGAGGTGATGAATGGCCAAGGTGGGATGTGCTGGGGAACACGAGGAGCCTGAAGGGGGCCAGGTAGCCCTGTGTGGCTGACTGACAGCTGTAGGGTGACGCAGGCACCAGCCGGTGTGATGGGGCCAGGAGGAGTCATGCTGCTAATCCTTGCTGGCAGAGCTGCCCAACTTTTTCTCTTTTCCTGAAGGCTGCAGCTCCCAACCTGAAAAAGAAAAGATACCTTTGGTGCCCAGGTACCTCCTGAGCTCACCTTGCTCTGGGGGGACTCCAAGCTATCCTGACCAATGCTGTTTGTCCACAGCCATCTGCAAAAGGGACAGGGGTCAGGGATAATGCTTCATGCCATGACTTCCGGCAACTGAAGGAACTTAGCTTTGGGCAGTGATGTGGATCATGGGGGCTGAACACGCTAGTACCTAATCCCTCACCCTTTCTTTTGGGCTCTGCAGGAGAAAAGCCGTACCGCTGCAACATCTGCGGGGCACAGTTCAACCGACCAGCCAACCTGAAAACCCACACACGCATCCACTCTGGAGAGAAACCCTACAAGTGTGAGACCTGTGGAGCCAGATTTGTTCAGGTGCATGTGGCCTCTGAGACCTGTGGTGCCTGGGGAGGTGGGACTTGGCTGGATCTCCTGCCTGAGACCAGTGACACTCATGACAGGGAGGAGGCTGATGGGCCATGCTCACTGCCTTGGGCAGCAACTCCCATGTTGTTGTGGGATAAATTAGGGGCTTTAAGGTCTGTGTGTGCCAGTTTGGCTTAGTAAGAAGCCTGTTTGCTGGTGTTAGCTCCTCTCCTCCGTTTGCTGTTAAGGATTGGAGATATCAGACCTCAGACACGTGTGGCCCTGACTAGAACCCAGTAGACCAAAAAAAGACATCTGCGCAGAACCCCACTCCCACGAGGATGCCCTTGCTTCTGGTGGGATGCCCTCATCCCCGGGTCTGTCCTCACCTGGAGCTGGTTTCTCTAGGTGGCCCACCTTCGTGCTCATGTGCTTATTCACACTGGGGAGAAGCCGTACCCCTGCGAGATCTGTGGCACACGCTTCCGGCACCTGCAGACCCTCAAAAGCCACCTTCGAATCCACACGGGAGAGAAACCGTATCATGTGAGTGGCACTCATGTTTTTTTGAGGGGGCAGGGGGAGGATCCTGCCAAACTGGGGAGGATGGGAAGATACCAGGGCATTCGCAGCACCTCAGTGCCCTTTGCCAGACTCCACTCCAGAGGCTCCTCGCCAAGGTCACATCCCTGCTGCTTGTGCCCCATCCCACTCCTGTGCGTTAGCTGATGCAAAGCAGTATTTTGTCATGCGTGGCTGCATTGGAAACACTGACGTGTGGCCCAGGGTGGGTACGTCTTAGCTGCTCTTTCCTTCCACCCCATCTGGAAGAAGGTCACGTTTCTCCAAATAGCCATGGTTTAAATTACAGCTGCCCGCTCTGAGTGGGGATGGGGAAAAGGAGCAAACAGGCTGGCCTGGGGTCCCCCGTGCCACTCGTGCAGAGTGAGGGGCCCACCCTGCCTTGCTGGGAGCCCTGGGCTCTCCCAGCTCTTTGAGGCTTTTCTGGCTTTCCCCATCCACTAGAGAGGGAATCTGAGCAGGAGTTATCATCCAAATATCCCTCTGGAGCAAACCAGCTTGGCGAGGGTTAAAAGCAGCTTCCGAAATAGCCAGGTAGCTGGTCTGAGCATCTAGATAAGGAACTTGGCGCTACACCCATCAGAGCCAGGGCCCTTGCCTAAGGGATGTCAGCCTTCGTGCATCCCATAAACGAAACTGTGCTGCTGAAAGCCTGGGGTGCCCCTCGATGTTTCTTCTCCCACTGCGTCCCCGCTTTTCCCTTGTCCATCGGTATAATGAGTGCAGCACCCTGGGGTAGCTGGTGGAGGACAGGCATTTGCTGCGGGACCCCCACCCTGAAGGGAAGGACGTGTCCTCTGCCACCCCTACCATCGTGTTTCACACCCTCTACCTTTGCCTCTCGCCCCACAGTGTGAGAAGTGCAACCTGCATTTCCGCCACAAAAGCCAGCTGCGGCTTCACCTCCGGCAGAAGCACGGGGCCATCACCAACACCAAGGTGCAGTACCGCATCTCCACGAGTGAGGTGCCTCCGGAGCTCCCCAAGGCCTGCTGAAGGCAGAGGATTTCCCAGGAGGAGGTCGTCTTTGGGGAGGAGAAGCTGTCCAAAGGATACTTGCAACACTTTAAAAGAAAAAGGAGAAAAAAAAAAAAGAAAAAAAATTCATCACATGATGGAGTGCCTCTAAACCCATAGTGCAGATAGGTGGAAAACCATTAGAAATTGAAAAAAAAGTTACAAATACACGGGTTTTATTTTTCCCAGTTATGTGAACCGAAAATAAAAAATGAAATTATTCAGATCTTACTGTATATAAACCATAAAAACCGAGAAATAGTCATTTTAAATGTCTGTGCAGTGGAGTGTTGATAAACTCTGGAGTCTAACCTTCACAGCCTTTGCCGTTTGAAGATGAGGAATGTAATGCTGATTTATGGGAACAGATTTTTTCTTTTGTATGCAAAATGTGTGTTCTTTTAAAGAGAAAGTATGCTATTAAAGAGAGGGCTTTAACTTTTTTAACCAAAGGTGAAGGAATCTATGGCAGAGTTGTAAATATATATA
>NW_010414931.1:0-676 GCF_000710305.1 Buceros rhinoceros silvestris
CCCCCCAGCCGGTGGCGACCCCCGGCTGCCCCCCAGCCCCCGGCCCCCGCCGCTGCACTCAGCTTCCCGGGAGATCAGCTGGGACCAACCCCTGTCATGGTCCCCATCGTCGCCCGCAGGTCAGGGATGCTTTGGGGACACGTGTGGGGTTGGGCAGGACACAGAGACACCCACCAACACCCCCTTGTCCCCCCCACAGGCTCCTACCTGCCGCGCTTTGATCCCACTGTGTTCGTCTGGGCCCAGGAGCAGCGGCAGAAGGAGGTTGAGCTCAAAAAGTAAGAGGTGACAATGGGGGCGAGGGGACACACACCCACCAGTGCCCCCTCCTCACCTCCTCCTGCCCCCCCTCAGGCCCTTCACCTGCCCACCACCAGTGCTGCCAGCAAATGCCACGGCAAAGGTGAGCCTCCCTGCACCCCTCCACAATTCTGGGGTGCCCCCCCCACCAATTTCAGCCTTTTAAAACCCATTTCCTGCCGTCCACCCCTTGCCCTCCCCCAGAGAACCACCCTGAGGAGCCGCCGGCCGAGCTGGCCAACATCGACGCCCGGCTGTGGGTGCTGCACAGGTACATGGACCAGCTGGAGACCAGCGGGTGACACCCCCGGGTGACACCCCTGGGCTGGGGCCGTTCTGCCGTGGCCACTGTGGGAAAATAACTAGTTATGGGGAG
>NW_010414932.1:0-26898 GCF_000710305.1 Buceros rhinoceros silvestris
TGGCAGAACTATGATTCTGTCCCAGCAAAACAGGGACAACAACCTACTAAGAGCTTCCTAATACTAACAGATATCTAAAAATGTGGAGAATGTGGTTGTGTGTGATTTGCTAGAGGAAGGTCAATTAAAAAAAAAAAAAGCTAGTGACTACAAAAATTATTTTCTAGTTTATAAAAATAAAGTGAAAACTTAGATAAAACACTCGATTTTATTTGTGCTTATTTGGATGGTACGATGACCAGGAATTGTTTGTTTCAAGGGGATCTGCTTCACCTCTTTGTTCCACTGTGGGAACAAGTCTCTCATACTGTTTGTCTCAAGAGCCATGCCAGAAGTCTGCAGTTCTTGTCTTCCTGTGCAGAACCGTTTTGCTTGGCCGTGAGTGTAAAAGCTCTAGCGAGGCACTGTCCATTAAGGCTAATTCTCTTTCAGACTTATCCAATGCTTTTTGTCTTTTGTGTGCCTCTCTTGCACTGTGTAGTTTGGCTGTAGTTATAATCCATGTGCCTCTGGCTCACAAAATGTCGTGCTGGTTCAGTTGCTTTGCAGTGGCCATGTTCCATAAGCTCTTTCTCAGCAGTTTGCAGGTTTTAAATGTATGCACTGATCTAATCTGGCCTCCTGCACAGAACCAGCTACAGAATTTTGTGCAGCAATCCCATTAAATCCAAATTGCATCTGAGCGTGGCTGGTACTGACTGTGAAGCATAGTAGATGGGGACAGTGGGCATCTCAAAGCAGGTTGTGCAGGAATTGGGGTTTTCAAAAGCTCCTAAGCATCTAGGGAACACACAACACAGTGCTGTACTGAGAAGATCTCTCCAAACTACCACTAGAACTGGTGGTGTGGTGGTGCTCTGCAAGGTGTTTTTATACTTGATGAGAAATAGGCCTAAATATCCTGGAAGGACCATGCTGTTAACGCACCGTTCTGTGCCATATAGGTGTACTACCTTGCTCAGTGCTGGGGGGAAGGTCTCTAACAGATGCTGGTGTCATGGACTGTGGATGTGCCTGTTGTATTTCGGGAGCAGAATTTCCCATTGACTTCCAGTGGCACTTTAAGAAGTGCTGCTGATTTACTGGGTTGTTTCTGATAATCCCCCTCTAATTGCCTTCTTTTGTGGTCCGCGTGGCTTGTTGCTGTTGCCACTGCTGCAGAACGGTGATTTGTATTATAGGAAGTCCTGGAGATCCCAAAGAAAACTGAAGCGCTCTGGTTCTGCATTCTCTCCACACAGGTAGTAAAAACCAGGCCTTGCCCCAAGATCTTACCGCAACAGGCACTTTTTTGTGATGTTCTGCAGGGAAATAGCATATATTGGGGGAATGATTTTATTCAAATTCTTAAGAGGATTCAGTGATGAAGAGCTTTGGTGCTACACACAGTGTCTGGGATGATATCCAAAAAGCCCAGATGTTTAGTCTTCAGTGGCTTCATTTTAAGCTATTAAATGTGGAGTTTATTTTTTGGTTGGAAGCTGACTTTTTCTCAGTTTTCCTAGCGTACACTGAAATGTTGACTTTCCTGAGGGACTCTCAATTCCGTTGGTTAGCCCGTTAAAGTGCAATGCACTTGTGCCACACGTGTGCATTAGCATTGGAATTATATGATTTGCTGGGCTTTGGTTTTTTTTTTTTAATTTTTCTTTGCCATTTTCATTTTCTGTGACAGAAATGCCTCGATGCAATCAGATTTTCTCAGTGACAAAGTACCTGATAGGAAGATGAAGTGGACGTGCCAAGTCAGAAGAAGTTGCAGTGTAGACTACGTGAGGGAGAGGCTGCCTGATACCGTAGCCTATTTCCTGTCATGTCACACCATTGTGTTTTGCATGAAATCTTTTATCTGCTCATCTGCTTGTTTCCAGATAAAGATAAAGAAAGTCTACTTCTTTTTCATGTGCGGTATTTGTCGCAGCCGTCCAGGGAGAAAAAAGAAAAAAACCAAACCAAACCAGAGAACAGGATGGTATGATTTCCAGAATCCCTGTTTCCATTAAAACTCCAAGCTCGGCATGTGAGGGAATCCGTACCTCTGGGAATGATGACTTGAATTAGACACCTGCCACCATGAGGGGTAGGACCACAAGGACTGTTTTTTCCTTTCACAGCCAGATATAGTGAGCAGGTCCATGTCCCCCTCACCCCTGCCTTTTAGCAGTGAAAAATATACCTTCTCTCAGGGTCATATAATGCAGTATCTTCTCTGTATAATAGAAATACACAATATAGATTCTTCTGATGGCATTGTATATATGGATATGCCATCTCCTGATTCAGGCATCATCTGCGTGTGTCACCTGATGGACGCTCTGGAAGAGAGTCCCAGGTCTGCCCCAGAAATATGAAATAGCAGCTAGGAAGGTGTAGAGGTAAAGTAGCAAGCTGCTGCAAGTCTGCTATCTCTGCAGAATGGCAGTGAGATGGGTTGCCTTTTGTGGACACCCTTTTCACTGTGGGCCCTGAGTTAACTCTGTGTTTTCCTTAATTTTTTTTATCCAACCTTATCATCTTCCTCCCCACATGCCTCACTGCCTCTGAGCTCTACTGGGGGTATTGCTTTCCTTTTCATTTGGTCACAAAAATGTCTCTGAGAGCAACAGACCAGCGATAAAACAAGCAGCAAATTTTGTAGCCCAATATTTATACTCTAAGAAAGCCCAGCCACGCATGCCGGATGTTCCTCTGGCCAATTCTTGCTGTTAACTGGAAGCAGACATTCAGTCTCAAAACATTTACGTATCTCCGCATTGACAACACCAATGTGTATTTGGCCTCTGTGTAGGAGATGCACTGCAGTCCTTTTGACTGTTAGCTGTCCTGACTGCTACAGCAAATGAGGGCCAAGTGCCCGACCAAGAACCTACACACACAAGTTCTGTATTTCTTCTATACAGTGTTTGAGAATGCTGCTAGGCATTTAAGATGTCATTTTCTCTTTATAGGCATTTTGGCTTCCTAGACAAAATATATTTGCTGGGGTTGTGTGTTCTGGCAAAACCCCTCCCTGTTTTCGCTTTCATTTTGATTTATTTGGTGCGCTGAGCTGATAAAGAACCACTTTCTGAAAACGAACAGATCTCACTACAGACTTGGCCATCTCTTAGTTACTTTCTATATAATTTCATAAAAATTCTGGGATTTTTAAAAATAAAATATCCCTTGTAAATAAGAGAGTAGTATTATATCTGAATTGTCCTTACTTTCACTTTTATAAAGAGTATTTTAGGTCATAAATTCCCCCTCCCTCCCATGTATCTTCTATTATTAAGCATGGAAATGCATACCTTTCTCTGAACTGGCTTCATGAGGTGAAAGTTGTTCTCTGTTGTGTAGTTGGCTTTTCACTGGCAATACATATCCATGACTTTGGTTAAACCCTTAAGGTTCTCCAGAGACCCCCCAAAAATGTTTTTACATTCAGAAGGTGCCTGAACATTTAGAAAGAGCTACTGAGGATAGTTGGTACTGATGTAGCTCCTTGATATTATGGTCTGGATGCAGGCTTGGACGTCAATCAACATCACTGGCAACACCCACCTACCCCTCTCTTTATAAGGCATATACCAGATTTTTTAACTCATCTTTAATAATATTTCTGCTTAAACTTCCTCGATACCTGCTTGTTACACAAAGTTCGGAAACATTAGGCAATTACACAGAAAGGTGATTAGATGATCCCGAAGACTGGATTGTGAAAACAGGGAACAAATCCCATAGTAAAATCACCTACTTAAGAAGTAATAGGAAAAACTCTGCATGGGAAGTTGGAAGCTTCCAACTATAGGAATAAAGGAAAAGGATGACAGAAGCATTACATGATCTTCTAAGTGCCCAAGCCAAAAATGTCCTCAGCTGTGAAGGCAACAAATATGGTCAAGGATGTATCAGGCGGGACTCTTCCAGTAGGTAAATAGTAATATTAGAGAAATTATGTGAGTCGCTGTTGTTACCCAATGTGTTCATCTACTGTAGAGTTATAGTCATCCACTTTCCAGAAAGATCCAGGATGCCTCGTTCAGTCCTATAGTTGTGCCTTCTCTTTCTACAAGCTGTGTGAAGGCTTGTCATGAACATGAATTTCAGTGAGCAAGAAGCTTCCTCCTACATGTTGGCATTTGTGCACAGGGGATTGTCCTTCTGCCGTTTTAACCCCTTGATGCCTCACAGTCGTCATCCAAGCAGCTTCAGATAACATCCTTCACCTCATGTGGTGTGTGACTGCTGCGTACTGTACCAGCAGATTATTTTAAATGCAAGCTGGCAGTCTAAATAACACTAAATAGCTACTTGAAATCACAGAAAGTAAGGTGGTCTGTTAAGATTAAAACATTATATTATTCTCTTGATTCTTTTTCATATATTTGATGTATATGATTTGTAATGATAGAAAAACTTCTACAGGTTCAGAAATTCAAATTAGAATAAAAGCCAGCATTTCAACCACTTTATCTGCATCTTCCATTTAACTATATTGTGGAACTATCACAAATCTGGAAAATGGATTGGAGATCTTGAAAGAGATTTTCTGATGTGTTTTCTTCTCCATTCCTTTTTTGTCTTTCTCGGCCTGAAAGCTAATAGCTATTTCTGGCTACCATAATAATAGCATTTTTTAACTTCAGGCCGCAGATAAATGTGGTAGACATATGAAGAGAGGCTCAGAAGGTATAACTGGTATTTTATCACAAAAAGATCCTTTGCAGAAGAAAAATAAAGAGTGATGGGCAATAAAACTATTACACAATGTGGATACTTTAATTCTAATTGTCTGAAATACTGTAGAAGCCCCAAATCATTGGGCACTGAATGTACACCGTATCTTTAACATGAGTATTATTATGACTTGTGTGTTGTGGCTTACCCTGCTCTGTGCTGCCCATCCCTGTTGTGCTTCCTCCCTGTAACATATGGCCCACTTGCTCAAAAGGTCATTGGTATTTTAGCATTATGGTGTTGGTGGTATCAGGATCTCTTTCTTATGTCAGAATCATTAAATATTCAGAGGGTATTGCTCATCTCTGCCTAAAGCTCCAAGACATCATGAGTGTTGGTGGGTTGGAATAGGAGCTCTTTGCATGGTATCCAGAATGTTTATCATAGCAAAGGTTGATGTGCCAGAATTGGCCAACTGGCACGAAAAAACATTTCACATGGGAAAGTGCTATCAGTTTGCTGCCTTTTAGAAATTATAGTTGTTTTCTGAATTACAAGTGGTTTGCATAAAGAACATAAATTGCTGTGCTCTTTATCACTGCTTACTGTATGACAAATATACAGTCCAATTTTTCAAGTGTAGTGTCTTGAAAATGACTCTGTATATGAAATGAAAACCGTTTCAGTACTTGAGCATCCTCCTTCTGGAACAGGCTAGATAATAACATGTTCATCACCTTGAGTTATTTTTATATTTCCTGAAGCCTGCACAAGATGCTTTCTGTTTGCTTGTCAAAACATACTGAAATTAAAATTATTTTTAATAAAGTACAGTAATCACAGTGTGATCGCTGACTGCATCTTCTCTTGTCAGACTGTTTCTTCCTACTTGTGAGTGTTTGCAATTACTTAATGTTATGATTGCTGAGCAATCCAGTGTTGGAAAGAAGAGAATGGAATACGGGTACAGGACATCCTCCTTTACTTCCTAAAACAGTATTGTTGTTTAAACCTAATGCTGGAAGAGGTGGCTGCTGAAGGACTTAATTCTCTCCCCCAGTATTTCATTGCTGTGTTCCACAGATACCATACACTGGAAGTATAGTTCCTGTTGATACAGTCCATGTCTGTCCATAAACACCTGCTGCAGTGCCATGCCCAATACCAAGCCTGAAATGTGCATGACAATATTAACATTCATTTCTAACCAGTCCATGGGAGTGCTGGAGTTAGTCTCATCACTTCTTAGGTTACGTGCTCTTTTGGTGAACAGCTGGTGGATAACTTGCTTGTCTTTGGATAAACTGGGGCCCAGTATTTAGAAGAGAAAATTGCTTGTCTACACAGGCACTGGGAGCTATTGAAGATAATGGCTGAATGATTTTTTTCTGAACTGTTTCTGTACACCAGGTTTTTTACTCAAAAGTTGCTCAGCTCTAAAATAAGTGATGGACAAATCTCAAGAGATTTGGTTTCATATCTTACCCAAACATTATCCAAGCTAAGTAAAGCTCTGGAGTCTGCATAACTGAGCATGAAACCTCAGAAGAACAGACTTTCTCATGAGAGTGTCAGTGTTTCCGGCCGGCTGGAAATACCACGAAAATAGTCTTTCTTGTGGTATTTTAGAACTTCAGCATCTGGACTTCACTGTAATCAGACAGGAAAGTGAATTTGAAAAATAATTGTTTAAACAGCAAACCCTTTTTCAATTTTGTATGTAAGGTTCTTTTCAAGTTCTTCAGTGGAACTATTAATTGATATAGTAACTCTGTACCTGAAAGTAGGAGATCTTAATCTGAAAGTGCAAGTTCTGGCCTTTTTGTTCTCGGTATTGCAAAATATTATCACTCGTCAGTCACTGAGTATTTCTTCAGTCAATGGAAGAAACTGCTGTTTTATCCTTCCATCCCTTTTATGTAAATATGTGACTAAGCACTGCTTTTGAAGTACTTGTTTTTGGGGAGAGCATTCTGCTTGCTTCAGTTGCTCCTTCAAGTGCGAAATTTAGCTCAGCTGCAGAGCCACAATGAATGTTTCATGGTAAACAAGTCTAGTAAAAATAATGTTAATGATTACATTATATAGCTAATACACTGATATGTATTGGAACGTTATGGTACTGAATAACGGTAACATGAAAGCACACGTTGGTTTATATGGTAGCTGTAGACATGAGCTACCTCTGTATTTAAAAACAGAGTTAATCTTTATTTTGAATTTTGAATCAATGGGACTTGCAGAGAGAGTAACTAAAAGGTTAAAGATGGAAAAGTGTGTTTATCTCTTGTCCTTCTGCCACTGTAAGATTTACAATATGTTCTCCTCTTTATTCAGTCCATATTTAGTAACTTGAGCAATGAGTTTTCCATCATTGGCTTTGTATGATTATCCAAGTTCATGCTCTTAGCAGAATACAAGGAAATATTTCCCAACTTCCCTCTCAGTTTATTTTCACCACCATTTTCACTCTCTGATGAATCCTCACAGGGTCTTACGTCTCGCTGTTTATGCTGGTCATGTGCTGCAGTTTGGTTGCCAACAGGCACTCATTCAGATCTAGGTTCACTTTTAAGGGCCTGGACACTTGTCATATTGTTTGGCATAATCAAATAGAGTTCTGCCACTTGAAAAATCTGGATTTTTATTACTATACTTGTGCTCTTTCCAGAATTTTCTCCCATTTGCAGCTTTTATGTTCTGAGTTGCCAGGAATGCAGTGTAAATGCTGAGAGAGGGTAGTCAGGTGTAATAGCATTTTCTTGATGGGTATATTTGCTAAGTTTGCACTGCTCACCCCTCTCCCCTTTGCTGTTGTTATTGCAGCCATATTTCACGGAGAGCTTTTGTCAGTTTTGAGGTCTGTTTCTGTTCTTCAGAGAATATGTTTTTGGAAGGATTACCTTCCAGAAAAATACACATACTTATGCATATAGATATATACACACTTATTTATTTATTGTATAAGTAGTTCTTTCTCACATACCAAAATTTTATATACAGGTTTCTTCATACTGTTAACTTACTCGAGATTGCAAAGATGTTTAAATTTAGTAACATTTTAGAATATAAGAGAAGTCCACCATGAGTTCCATACTTCAGTTTTGCCTGTGAATATTATCATTAAATAGTTGTGCAAGTAATAACCTGCATTGATATACACTCTGTTTAAGTCAAAGTAATTGAATGTTTAGATTAAGAATGTGTTTGCAGATGTCTAAAAATTATTTGTTAGTTACCCACAGTGCTGTTTTTCTCTGGTTCTGTTGTTATAGAGGGGGTTCAAATAATGCAAGAGGTAAAAGAAAACACTGCAGGAACATAATGAAAGTGACAGTTTTTTACCATATATCCATAGCAAGCTAAAGCAAAAAAAAAAAATCGGGTGTATATGCATACTTAACAATGTAGGTGTGTCTCTGGAGAGTGATCTGAAATGAAGGGACTATTTTTTTTAATCTCATTTAAGACTCTCCATTTCCAATTATTTTTATATCTGTATAGTAGCTGTTTTAATTAAAAGGTGATGATTCACCACTTTCTAGCCACCGAGAACATTTTTATAAAGTAGAGGTTTAAAAATAGTAGTAGTGTAGAATATTTTACTATTACTCTGAGCATTTGGAGCTGTAGGAATATTTTAGCACAATTTGAACAAGGAAAGAAAAAGCTGTTTTCAGTAATTTTGTGTTCAAGGGTGATTCAGCCTCTTTGCTTCCTAACTCTAATTTTCCAAGGCTTATAAGATTTTAATTTGATTTTTTATCTGAGCATAAAACAGTGTCTGAAAATTGCATTTGAAATTACTGGATAATCACTTCTGTGTGGACTACCTGAGTGTCAGAATGAATACTGCCTTTTAAGAGATGCTGTGAATAAGTCCTGGGCAAAAGTGAGCTTTACAACTCAAATTGACTTAGGTTCTCATGAAATGGTGGTTTCATCTAAGCATGAAGAAGAAATGTCTCACTGATTATTTTATATTTGCTTGATTGTGTATATGTACTAGTGTCTGTGTAAAAACTTTGTGCTGGTGTCTTCAAATGTATCCATATGTATACAGGTATGTATGGAGGTGACATCATAAAGTTAAAAAAATATGTATTTGTGATAAATATGTTTAATTTCATGGTTTGTTAGTTCAACAAGTAATTTTGACTGCTGCCTCTTCCCTAAGTTGGTATTCTTCTCCTTCATCACAGCCCGTTTTGGGAGTGATTTTCAATTTCCAATCTCTAAGCAACATTATCAAAAATATTAATGAAAAAAGTGATCACTCTCTTAAAATGACTCTATGCTCATTTTTGTCCAAACAGCCCCTACACCTCTTGAAGGCTCAACATGTATTATATGGTCAGTCTTGTCAGTTCTGGATTTCAAATGTGATATATTGAATTCTAGATGGACAGAAACAAGGTCTGGGAATTTCCTTACAATAAAAAGATGTTATGTCCAGGTGGGAAGCAGAGTTCCAAGGGGTCTGGTACATCAGATGTAGGAAAACAGGTTTCGGTGTAACAGAACTGTTGTAATTACACATAAACAAACTTAGGTTTATCTTTAAAAAGAAAATTCTCAATTATTATGTAATTTTAGGCAATGCTTACACAAATTTTATGTTGGCAAAAAAAGTCACAGTGCCAAAGTCAGACTCTCGAAGGTGGGGAAGATGGCAGAGCTGGAGTCCCTCCTTTGCTGTAGCTTCCCTCAAACTCCCATGTCAGCTGCTGGTGCACAGGGACCTGCGGGGTGAAGGTTGCGTGGGACTGCTGTCAGTCAGCATTTCCCATTTGTCAGGCTAGAGGTGTTCACCTATCAGAGCAAAGATGTTAGCTTTCAGAAACAAAGCACTAAAATTTTTGATGAAGTGAAGTTGTTGACATTGGTGGAACCAGAAGAGCTCTTCAGTATGTGTGAGCTCCCTATCAGTATATTTAGGTACTTTTCCTTTTTAATAACAAAGTTAGATACCCAGGCACGTAAGCTGAATTAACACACAGACTTCAAGCCAGTGTCCTGACTGGGTGTGTCAGCTGTCCTGTCTCTCCTGTCTCTGTGTATGCATGTGGAGTTGGAAAATGCAGAGTACTAGTAAGTGATTTAAAGCAGTACCTGGTCAGAGGACAGGAGTGATGTTTGGCCTTGTGGCAGAGTGAAGCTGGGAGCTCCCGTATTCATCATGGCTTCTCCTTTTTCAGTGTCCTGCCAGAGGTTGCCGCCTTTGCAGAGCTCCAGCTCAGCAGCGTGCTGAGGCACTTTGCTCCTCAGTTCTGGGAAAGCACACTTCTGCTCTTTGATTTTTCTTTTCCTTTATTTTCACCTGGGTCATCAGGACAGGGCTGGGATGGGTGCAGAGCTGTGTCTCGTTGTGTGTTACCGTTTCACACCCCTCAGTGGTCGTAAGGATGTGGGTGAACTGGTTCAGGAGGTAGCACCAGCAGGAAGGAGGGAGCCACCGTGAAAATCTGGGTGCATGCAGTCAGGACAGGAGAGAGGATAGAGCTGGCTGGTGAAGGTGCAGATTATTTCAGCAGCTGTGACAGCTCCCTTTACAATGGCATCAGCAATAACATCTGCTGACAGAGAGTCTTAGTGCCATGGTGTGCTAGCTCTGAGTATTAACTGGGGGACCAAACTTCCATGGTACCCTGAAACCGCTGTCCCCGTTTGCTCCCAGTAACTAATGCCACTCTGAGCAGCAGCAGAGGAGCTGTCTCAATTCTCTAAAAAGGCAGCCAGGCTCTTGCTCCCATCGCTATGCGAGTGGAGCTCCCCAGAGGCCAGCTGCGAAGCTCGTGTGCACCAGTGGGAGCTCGCCTTTGCTGTGTGCCACCGCACCAGCACTTTGCAGTAACTGTGGGAACTGCAAGTTTCAGGCAGTGCCTTAAATTTTTGGCATTACCCTTAAGTACCCGATTAGTCAGGGCTATTCAGAGTTTGATGTCTCAGAGCTCTACACACCTGCAATTACTTAAATACACAAAATTGCACCCATAGGTATTTGCAGGCACGAAAATGTTGGTATAAAATTAGAGGCCATTTCCTAAAACCTGTGCCTAAATTTTGATGATATACTATATGAGGGGTTGTTATTTTGAAATGGATTTGTGGAAAGCAATTGAAAATCTCCAGGCATCCCATCTGTGTTTAAAGTAACAACAATAACAAAACTTTAAATTAGCATAGGAGATTTAAGGCATTTCAGGAAAACATTGATTAAATCTGCCAATGAAATGAATGTGTTTGGCGAATGACCTAATTAGTGTGTACTTGGTTCTTTTTCACTGCATGGCTTACCACTAATTGCTGTTCTGCTGGTCTTCTCCTGACAAGTAAGAAAAAACAAGGATGAGGGATTTGTTGAGGAAATAGTGACATTCAGTTTTAATTCATTTGAACCTGCTGCCAAGCTTAATTATGAAACTGAGAAACTGAGACTGGGAGGCCCCCAGCCATTTAAGTTATAGGAGACAGAGATGTTTAGTGTCTTGCCAGTGTATTTGGGTAGCACTTATTGCAGCTAGCTGTAAACTTGTGCTTGCTGATGCTTAACTGTTTTCTTTCTCCCACAGGTAGAAAAACACTGGTTTTATTCCTTAAATTTAATTATTTAGGTCTAATGGCATCAGGCCAAAACAGAATTACAGGCATTTTATTTCTTAGAGGAAAGGTTTAACAATTAATCTAGGTAGTGTTGTCTTGGGGTTTTGTGTGTATGTGTGTGTTTGCATGTACAAACTAGTAATATGTCATTCTACCAAAAAACCCCTTGGGATCCTGGGATACTTGTTGTAGCATTGGAGTGCTGAAGTCACTCTTAGAGTAAGTACACTTGAGCTGAGGGGCTCATAAATTCAATTCCCATCTCTCAAAGCAGCAGGGGGTAACACAGCTTTTCCTAATTGTATTTGGAGCTCTTAAAGGAAAAGGGCAGGATGCTTCATGAAGAAAGGGGAAATAGTTTTAGTTTTGGTTTCCTGTGGTGGCAATGGATTCTTGTGAGCAGAGTCTGAAGGTCCAGGTTTAGAATCTGAGTGCTTTTTTCATCATGTTCTGCACAAAAAAGGGCAGGGGGTGGGGACAGTGTGATCCATTGGCCATGATGTTTATGGGGCAGTGCAAACACGAGAAAAAAAAAAGGAAAAAAGAAAAAGCTGTGGCATTTGAGGCTAGCAGAGGGTGTGGCTGGTGGGGCTAGCACTTGTTTTTAAAAGAGGAAAAAGGAATGTAGGCGTTTATTTGAGCAGCAGTGTCCGATTGGCAGACCCTGATCTGAATCCCTCCCAGGGGATGCTTCCAGACAGCCTGCTGCCTTTTCCCAGGAGAATCCAGGGAATAGTTATCTGAGCAGGATGGGTGCCTAAGCGGCCAAACCACCTGTGCTGCACCTGCCGGGGGCAGCCCCAAGCAGTCCAGCTCTGCCGCAGGGCTGGAGGGGAGCACAGCCAACACCTGCTCCAGCCACAGCCTGGGCAGGAGGAAAGAACTCTTGGCACAGATTCATTTATGGATTCATTTATGCCATGGGGAGAGGCAGAGGGGATGTTCAAATACCCAGTTTTAGCTCTGCAAGGGCTAAACTTGATCTGCCCTCCAAAGTGTATAAAACAAAACAAAACCCCTGAATAAACCAACCTCCCCAAAATCTAAACAAAAAAGCCAGCACTACTTTGTTAATGCCCTAGACCTCAAAAATGAAGTGAGATTTCAAACAAATGAAATTTGTTGGTGTAGATCACCAACACAGGCTATAAACATCTACATGGAAGAACGTAAACTGTAAAAAAAAGGCAGCCTGCCTGGTTTTCTGTTATATAGCATTGCAGGGTTCTTGTAAGGATACTTAAATGCTGGAAGAGCCTGGGAACTTGGCTTCCCTTGTGGCAGACTAATGTTCTTTGGACAGGTTTTCAGCCATGGAGTGGTTTTGTCCTGATGTTCTGTGTGTGGTGGAGAGATATGTTGAGAGGGGGGAGGGCCAGAAAAAGATACTTGGAACGAAAATGAACTTAAGGGAAGGATAAAGAATAGCTTTGCAGTGAGGCTTGGAGTAGCAACATTAGAATGCATAATGGGGCAGCTAAAGATGCAAAGTTTTTGTGTCTTGAGACTCTCACTGGATCTCTGATGTGGTTCTGTAGCCCTTTATGCCCATTGAATAAATGTTTGGAAGATATTAATGAATTTAGATATTATAGACTGATGTGAAATTCAGTAATTCACTATGTTAGATATACCTGCTCTCTATAAAACAAGTAATATTAAAAATATTTTTCATACATTACTGCAGACATGAATACTGCACTGTGCATTTATGGTAAATATAAATATCTAAATCTGTTACCTGTTTTTAATGCCAATATTAAAACTTATTTCTGCACTTTCATGTCATAGTTTTTGGGCATCAACATGGTGAGAAATAAAAAAGAAATTCAGTCTCCTGAGAAGAGGACCTTGCTATCCTAAAAAATAATTTGCTCTGTGTTTGATCAAAGCCATCCCATGACTTCCCAAGGCATTTCAGTTTTCCCATTAGGCAGCTCCAGCTTTTTAGCAGGATCTGTCATCTGCAAGATGGAAGCTGCATCTAGTTGTATCTCCTCCTTCACTCCAAAAGATGCTCTCCCAAAGGACAAGGGCATTGGAGAAATCCAGAGAGGACTCTTGCTCTCTTGTAGCATGTTTTTTTTGATTCAAAGAAGCATCAGCTTCACTGCCACTCTGCAGTGGGCAACAGTGCAAAGCAAGAGTAAGTAGCAAGCAGAAGCAGCTGGTTTAAAAATGGCATGCTCAGTGGCAGTAAAAAGGGAAAATCAAATGGGGGAATCTGAGCAGGTAAAACACCTCCCACCTCCCCAGGCTGACCAAACTCCAGTACACGTCTTCATTATGATGTTTGTTAGAATTGCTTTCCCAGTGTACAGTTGCTCTAGGCTTTCCCTCATTTGTAGTAATACCCTACCAAAAAATTCACCCAAACCCAAAGACACCCAGAAAACTGAGGGAATAAAAGAAAAGTTCAGATCTTGACTTTGTTATCGGGATAGTGGTTTTCATACTGTTTAAGTAAGTCAGCAGTTTCTTTAACAATTCTGGCTGTTTCTTTTTTCTTTTTCATTTTCTTAAAACTTTGCAAATGAGATTTAAGCCAATAAAACAAAAAAGTCCATGTGCACAAAATTCTTTCGTATTTGGACTAACCTCTGCATTGAGTAATGCATACATTCCAAAATAATAATACAGAGATGTTTATAACTTCGGGAGCAAAGCGATCACAAGCACGCGCTCTTATACCTAGGTTTGGTGCAGAGAAGAAGGCCATAAGGCATCTCAGGAGCAGGAGGAAAGGCTGGTAAAAGAAAGAAAAACAGCTATGGCAGGAAAGCATATCCGTGGTTGCCTCCTGTATAATGTGTATTGATCTAGTAAATGGAGATATCTGCAAAGGAGCTGTTATGCTATAAATATGCTTGTGCTAAAATTGTTAAAGCTTTTGGGCAGTTCAGTTTCATCTCTATGGATAGCCAGAGAGATGCCAAAGAGGTGGCCCCTGGCTACAGCTTGACCAAGCAGCTTGTGCCTACCCGTATTGTAATTGCTTGGTAAGATGTAGGCTGGTGTTTTCCCTAGATGGGGTGTGAAATACATGCAGCTGCCTAAATAGGTGCTTGGTGAGATTTTTAAGTCTTCCTAACTCTGCTGAAATCTTTAGGAGCAAGACATTTGAATGGTGTCGAAGATCAGAGATAGCTCACTACTTAGAAGTTGTGAAAAGGCCATTCCTTCTCCTCTTTTCTCTCCTTTGTACCTTTGGAAAAATAAAAATGCTTCCTGAGCTGTTGATATCCCGTAGGGACTTAACAGCAATGAACGTAACAGTCTTGCTGGTTAAAGGAAGAAAAAAATGGGGGCAGAAGAAGTGAGGATAGGAAGTGACTGGCAGATTAATAAACTAAAGTAATGCAAATACCGGGAGAAGGAAAGCCACTTAAAAGCAGACGACTATCCCTTGCCAATCTCTAAGGTCTAACCACACTAAGCTGCTGTTCAGATGGTACCCTGAAGCAGTTCCTGGTAGGGAATCTGGCTCTTGTTCCAGCAGAGAGGGCAGTGAGATGAAAGGGCTGTGGTTTAACCAGGCTGTGATTTTATTATCTTACCATTTTCTAGAGCTGTCTGGCAGTCACTTGTAGCTGGCAGGTTATGAATTCTCCTTAATTGCTCTGACCTGCTGGAAGACTGTGATCCCTGCCCTGGCCCAGATGGCCCCAGCCTGCTACAGAGACCTGCTGCCCTCCTTTTCTGAAGCTTAATTCTCATATCGGTTCAAGGGACAGGGAAAGGGTGTTGTTTTCTCAGGAAACCAGCCATTGCAAAGTGTATCCCAGGGAGGGCTGTACTGCTGCTTTTTCTTAAGGAAGAGATGGGGCAGGACTACCAGAACACCAGAGCCCTACAAGGAGTGCCCTCCTGCTGCTAGAGACGTTCTATCTGTTAGGATTGGCAAAATGCTGCCTTCTCTCCTTCTCTGCTCCATCCATACCTTCCTGCGTTTTGAACCTTCAGGTCACTGTGTTTCCTTAAATCCCACTAGGTTCAGAAGGAAAGCTGTGAGAAATAGAGTTGTGATGGCTAGTGGTGGGGGCAGCAGTGCTACTGGAAGACCATAAGACAGTGTGAGAGAATGGAAAAGGTTTCCTTCTTTATAAAAATTAAGTCTTTATCTTTGCACATACCCATGGATAATAATGAAAATGTCTATTTATCTGTTTATTTTTCAGGTTACGGTTTTGTAGATTTTGACAGTCCGGCAGCAGCACAGAAAGCAGTAGCATCTCTCAAAGCAAATGGTGTGCAGGCACAGATGGCAAAGGTAAGAGCAGCCATGTTATTACAGAATTATCTGAGCTGTTGGGTTGAATTTCCGAGAGACTGTTTTGCTTCTGTTTTACTTGAAATTTTGGATTGCTTATTCCAATGTATTTTTGGAATCCAGCACCTTATTAATCCTATGATTTGTCTGTGTTCTTCAGAGCTGTATCTCATGTAATAGGTTCTGCTCTGATACTCTCTGCCCGTCTTTCTGAAGTGGGTTGTGAGATGGAGAGCGGTGGAGTGGTAGAGCGGTTGGAAATACCTTTGTGCTGGCTGCAGTGTGAAAGAGTTGCCTTTTCTTCACCTCAGAGTTGTCTTCATTTGGTTCCTTTGCCTTGGAACAGTTATTGTTTTCTGACATGCCTGGTGGGCTTCTCTGAAGGAGAGGTTGAACATAAGGAAAGTTTGTTTGATCTTCATAGTTTGGCTTCTCATGTCTTTTTGTTTTGAGGATGTAAATGGAAGCGTAGCAGGTTGCTGAAAGAATAGTTGCTGGAGGTTGTCTGGAGGTGACTAGTGTCTGTTGTTCAGAGCGGCTGCAGGAGCAATGCTGTACATCTTGTAGTAAGTGCAGTGAGCTGGTCTTGGAATTGTCCATTGTCCCCAAGCAAGGGGGCTGACAGGGAGACAGGGGTTACAGTAAATGACCATCATATGCTCTGGCTGTTGCCTTTCTAAAGCATAATCACGTGTCTTTGGGCTCTAGACGGCACTGGTCTGCAAAAATAGCTGTGGCTTTGTGCTTAAGAATGCCTGTCTTTAGAATCACAAAAAGCCCTTAATATTGCCTGATCTAGTCTCTGCAGAAATGACACTGGCCTAGAATTTCAAACAGTAAAAATAAACAGGTAATTACAAAAGCAGAGGCAAGTCAACTAAAAAAATGATCATCATGTTTGAAGATTCCCATTTAAAGGAATGCTGGTGATTTAAACCTTTTTCAACAATGTAATACTAAAAACATAGCTTTTTTTCCCCCTCTTTTTTTTTTAATGAAAACAAAAGGATGTCCTTCCTGGTAAATGAAGTTCTTTTCCATTCTACTGAATTACACTCACTGTGCCTTAAAGTAACTGGACGTCATCTGTGTATTTCTGTTTAACAGTGCCCCACAATGCAAGCTGTGCTGTTTTATTGGCTCTCAGTTTTTATTGACATGTGGTGATAAAAAAATATCTGCTTCAAATGGGTAAGAGATGGCAAGTTGAAAAATGTGAACACTGACTAAGGACTGTGCAGTTTTATTTCTCAAATATACTGCATCTCCTTGATAAAATATAGGCAATTTGACGCATTAGTCAAGCTGTGAAAAAGAAACCAAAGACTGGAGATTATTTTGTTCTACTGATTGATATCAAATAGCCATTTCTGAGGAGGAGTAAATCTCTAACTACGTAAGTCTGTAACATGATATATTTAAAATTAGAGATTTAAAGATAGCATTGAAATATAAATCTGTATTTGGTACTCCTACGATTCAGAACAATGAATGATTTCAGCACTTGCATGCATGGAAATACCAAAACAGAAGGTGACTTAAAATATTGAGTTTTGGATTGTCCCGTATTTGGGGGATAAAAGCAAAGTCTGATGCTCTCAGAATGGGAGGGGCTGTACCAACCACTGAGATTTGTTTTCTGGGGGATCTGTGGCAAGAATAGGTTTTTGCCCTGCGTGATACTGTACTAATGGCACTGTACTGTACACATGGCTAATGTGTGCACATCTGTTTGTATAAAGGCTGACTGTATTTTTATTTTGTAGCCATGGTGCCTGAAATCCCAGATAGGTTCTTTTTTAGTGTGCTTGATAGTTCAAGGTAAAGATATAACTTACTTATCTCTGATAAAAATGGGGATTCAAAGGAAATTGAGATGACTCTACACAAAGTACCTCACATTGCTGTGAAGACAGGAGCCTGGGAAAGCAAATCTATCTGGAGCAACATGTTAGTTCTCGCACATGTTGGAAGCCAAGTTGTGTAATAGGACTGAAAGACAACATTACCTGCCAGTGTCTGAGCAGGGGCTCAGGAGAGGTTTGAAGAAATAAGCAGAAGAAGAATCTAGCCTCCATTTCTGGAAGTTTATCCAGAGCTGTTTTGTTTCCAGAACTATTTTAACTGGTAGTGAATGGTGGCTGTCAAATAAAATCAAAGAAAAGAGAAGAAATGTGTGAAGAAATTACCTAAACTTTTTGCATGCCATACCTTTAAAAAACAGTCAGTGCCCTGCATCCTTTCTTCTGCATTGCAAAGCAGTGAAACTGCCCCATGTAGAGGCCAAGGAGAACACTGTAACTTATGTTTAGTGAATGTCAAAAATCTCAGCCCAGTTGTGGATGCTTGTGAATAAAGATGAAGAAGGCATCGGGCAGCTTTTGCTGTGTGCCAGCCTTCTCCCGTAGTAAGAGAAAGTATGCTGAATCATTGGTATAGTTTGTGATGTTTTCCTGGAAAGAAATCTTGCTCAGAAAGAGAAGTTCTTTGTCAGTTTTAACACAATATAATTTTTCTAATAGAAAACCAGGAATCTTCTCTAAAAAACAAAAGGCAGAACTGAACTCCCGCCCGTGTTGGCTAGCAGAAGTATCTTGTGGATACTTGAGTAAAATACACTCATTTTATTGATACTTCAATACAGCCATCTCTCTCATTTTTATAGCATTTGGACACCTTTTTGCCTGAATTTGATTCAGCATGCTGCCTTTGGAAGAAGGTTAAACTGGTGAATCAATTCTCCAAGTCCTGTCACTGCTGGAAAACTTGTTCTATTGAGGCTAATACACCCTGTAATCCTACGCAGGAAAAAACCATCATTAGACATTTGAATTTCTCTTTTTGTCCTCTTGGATGCTCTTCAGCTTGGTGTGAATTAGTCAGGAGAGGATTCAGCTGAAGGAGAGGAACAGGGAGTATTATGCCTGCAGAGGTAGTGGTGGCAGCTGGGAGGTGAGGACTCATGGACCAGTGGATATCTGCCCACTTGGTGGGACAAGGACCCTCACAGGCCCCTGCTCTTTTGAGATCTGTGTGAGGCTCTTGTACACGTGTGTTGCCACCTTGCCTCTTTAGCATTTCCCTCACACAGGAACTCGAAGTAGAAGTTTTATCTACTGCCACTGTCCTGTGCCCGGTGAATACCATCTAAGTTGTCCATAATTTTCAAAAGTGCTTATTAACAATTTCATTTATTGAAAAGAATAATATTCTATGGAGCTGCTGAGTGATGGTTTCTCAGCTGGCCTGTTTTTTTTTTACTACGTGCTTCCTGCTTGCCTTTGGAAATAACTTGGGCATGCAGATTTGTTTCTCTGTATGTAGTGCCTGCTTATCCAGGTGATACAGTCCAGGTGATTTTTTGGTTTTGTTTTGCTACTAAAAACAGCACAACTGATATGACACTGGATAATCTCACAGGAATTATTTGATTTGTTTGTCTCTTTGTGCTGGGGACTATGTAAACACAAAAACGGTGATACGTATGTGCATCATTTATATATCAGCTTGGGGTTTTCCATCTGCTCCTTTCCTGCATTTTCTAGAAAAGTGTTATAGACAGAACATGGAAAATTCTTAAGCAGAGTCAAGGTAATATGGGAGTTGGCTCTGACAAGTAGGCAAGGAGGCTAGTACACATGCGGCATGTATCAGTGTGGTAATAAAATCTGTAGCCACATCTATTCTTGGGATTTGCAATAGTCCTTCACTCAGAATTACATATTCATGAGGACACTTCTTAATCTGCTTTATATGTAAGCTTTTAATGATGCCGAGAAGTCTAAATCACCTGAAAAATCCATAGAAGTCTGTAGACTAATTAAATTTGAGTGTCTGAACTTGTGTCAGCCTGAAGTTGGAGGACTCTGCAATCAGTTTTATACCTTCATGGACATTTTGGGATCCTCCCTACCATGTTTCATTTCCAGTCTGCTGTAAGATTGGATAAAGTGGATGTTCAGACAAAGGTAGCCTCATATAGAGAGTATATAATAGCTTCTTTAGTATCTACCAGCCCATCAAGAATGTTGAAACAAACACAGTCATCAAGGAGGTGCTTTCAATCCTGCTGTTATTCCAAGTGCATTTATAAGAATTAAAAAATGTATGTATAATGCATTTAGACATCTTCACCACCTGTGTGAGAAATGTGGACACCGAGGAGATAATTTGATTAGCCCTGGGAGTTGTCTAAGTCCAAGGAACATTTGTTGACCACTCTGCTGCAGTAATTGCCATCCAGAGGGTACACTGAAGGACTAGTTCTGAAAAAGAACTGTGTCAAGAGGCTCTGATGTGTTTTGCGTAACAAGGAAATTACAGAATGTGATCTTGCTTCTCGTGTGATATTTTTCTCATCTCTCTATCATGCAGAAGCTTAAATACAGGAAGTAATCACCATCTTGGTGAAACGTAAAAGGGAGCTGTTTCCCACGCAACAGGGCCAAGCCTAAGAGCTTCTGAAGAGGAACAGAGAGCTGGTTGCTCTATACTTGAATAGACACTTTTTCTCCAAGGACCAAGGAAAAGGAAATCCCACAGAAGAATCTTATTTATTTTCCAGGCTTTTGCATAGTTTTTCAGGAATTGCTCTAGTATGAGTTAGCTGACCAAGTAAGTCTATTCTGCCTGCTCATTTTTCAGCTTCATTTTCTCTTCTTTTTAAATTACTTTCTTTTTTTCTCTGTCATATTCCAATATGCTAATGGGCTGCTCCTTGAAATGGAAACTGCAGAAAATGGAAATACTCTCCAGTGAAAGCCTTTTTCCTATTTTTTTGTTTTTAAATCTAGATTTAAAAAAAAAAAAAAATTGGGGCATCAAATTTCAGCAAAATATTTAATAAAAATGCTATCCCTACAAAATATTGAATATGGCCTTAACATCTGTTGTGCTGAACCCCATAAGTGGTTTCTTAATTCGTGATTAAAACATCTGCAGATTTTAACTAATCAAACTTCAGGATACTGGTTGTTTACATTTTTGGACAATAGTTCTGGATAACAGCCTTACTGACTGAGTTAACTTTCTTTTTGATCCTAGACTGGAATGCAAGAACTTTTAGAGTTTGGTATTGAAATTGTCAGGTTCTTTAGTTATCTGATCCCCTCCTCCCCAGCAAACTGTTCTATGGATTCAAGTATTTGTAATTGCTCTATAAAAGATTTTCTTGGTTTACTGCTAGAGCAGGAGGTGGTGAGCCTGGAAACTCCGGTGCACTCAGCAATGTAGGAGAAGCTGAGAACTGTGCTGTGCTGGCGCTGGGCACCTTCGACATAATTTCTGAACGAATTGCATAGCCAGGCATGGGCTGCTGCTTCACCAGTTGTCAGAGGCATTTGGCACAACTGAGTGTATGCGTGTGGAGCAGGCTGCAGTAAGCTCTCTTCTTATCTTCCTACCTCTCCCTGTGTTTATGCACAGTGCATACTGACTGACCAATACTGACCTGAATCGATAACCAACCTGGATTAAACGACAGTGAAAAATTGTAGCTGGGAGGATGTAAAAGGTAGTTTGGTTTAGATTTGGAGATTACAGGTGCCAGTGTCTCTCTGTTTTTCCTTTACCAAGTCAGCCATACCAAAGGAGTCCTACAAAAGCAATAAACCCCAAGTTTCATATAGTGCCATTTATCAAAGGCATGCCTTCTTCATCCTCTCTCGCCTGCTTGCCTGTGTTGTTGTTGTTTTGCATAAACTATCTTTGACTCTTGTAATGGGAAATCATAGTTTCCCAGGTGGAGGTGGCCCTTCAGTGCACGTTTTGTAAATAGAGGATATTTTTCCATTCCTTAAAGGATATTGATTGATGAAGTAAAAGCATTGAAGAGATGCTAAATTATTTGTATCAGATTTTATCACATAATTTCTTAGGAAGATATACCTTTCCAAACCTAGGTTTTTTCCAGATGAAGCACTCTCTAGATTCAGATTCAAATCACAGATGTGCTATAGCAAAGTCCTAACTTTACATTGCAGAAAATCTGCAGTAGCAGATTTCATAAGACTGTGTCTTATGAACTTCGTAAACAAGACTAAAGCAGTGAACAGCATTGTAAAAACAGTGAGGGATTGGGGTGATAGTGAAGATACATGACATTAAGGGAAGGACTTCACAATCTCATGTAGCCTGGAAAATTTCAAGTTTCTACCTGAAAACTATATGGTAGCTAACATGAAATGATCTTACAATCACGTTTTCAGATGCACATTTGAAAGCCAAAATAGAATTCATCATCTGGAGCCATTCTTGAAATTAGGACATCAAGTAATCCTGGGGATATTAAGATCCAGCTATCCTTTCACACTTGCATGTATTGCTCCTAAAAACACGTAGATCAGTATGAAAGGGAGCATGCATTGGCAGTGCCTGTACCACACCTGCCAAATTTAAACATAAACATTTCTTCGGGGCATTTCAGAAGTGCTTAATTTGCTTGGTGTAATCTACTCTCTAGAAATGAATGGGACTTCACTGGGGGTTGATGGAGAAGAATTAGCAGTGCTATGTTATTTTGTTTCCAGAACTGTCAGCTCAGCACCTTTCTTAACCACTAAGTATGGCACATGCAGTCGTGTTTATTCTCTATCACCTCAAATAGAACTTGCTGTGGTATTTTACTTACCTTTTCAAGTGCTGCTTTAGTTTATAGATTTTTTTTCATACTGTAACTTCATCTACAGTTTCATTAACTTCATCTGTGCCTTTGAAAATTGCAATGTAAATAACCAGTAAATATATCTACCTCCATGCTACTAATGCCCTGCACCACAGAACAGATGCTGGTAAGTGAAAGATGTAGCCAGCTTTTAAGCTGGAGAATAGTGGAATTGCTGGGTTCTTTTTGGGTTATGAATTTCAGCCAAACAAGAATTGGCCTTTTTTCACAAATACATGTTGTTCTTTTCCCTACCTTGGAACACGTTTGAATTGGTGGAAATCCAGTGGAAATCCAGTGGAAATCCACAAAGTTTTGGCAATTTAAGCCAGAGGGAAGAATGGGGCTGCATATCTTTAGCTCTCACATAGGTATACATCTTGGGAGCTCTTACACACTCTTTGCAAACCCTTTATGTTTGCAGAACAGGAAATCTGAGTCCCGCAAATGAGTTAAATGCTGGAGTCAGATTAATTCTTTTTTTCACTTCCATACTCAGGAAACTCCAAACGCCCCATGGAGGAATTATCCAACCACAACTATGCAACTTGGGAATCTGCAATTTGGACTGAGAGAAACTATGTTCTAAATTCAGTAAACACATCTTTACTCACCAGGAAAAACCCAGTGCACTCCGAAATAATCAAAAACCTGTGGCTTTAAAAAATATTACTGTGGTAGAAAATGGATGTAGCCTTTCTTTCAGTGACATATCATTTAATCATGTTCTTCTGTAGCTCAGCTTGAAGACAATGCTTTTATAAGGTGAGAAAAAAAATATCATTGTATCTAGCATGCTTCTTCGTGAGGAAGAGGGATGATTCACATGGCCACCAGCAGGAGGATATGTGCATGCCTTTTGGGGTACCACTTAGTCTGGACTGAGAGACAGATTCCACAAAGCAATGCTATTTGTGTGAAAATCAGACCACTTTCAGATTATTTTGTCTGATTTGAAAAGCAGGTGTACGAACCTCAGTAGCGTTTATTCTGAGCTGATGTTAGTGCCTGTGTGCCTGCTCGTCTGTCTGGGAATATACAGGTGCATATTCTGCAGTAAACGCAAATCTACTAGTAATATGCATAGATATTCCCTGTACACCTGTGCATCCCCGTGAATATCTAAATGTTATTGTATTAGTAAATACTCTGATTGTTACTTCCTTATTAATGAATGTCTCCCGTTCAACCAACATGTTTGAGTGACTTGGCTGTAATCTAAATAAATTTAGGTTTAGATGCAAATTTGTTCACTAATGAATGATAATTTTTGTCACTGGAAAAAAAACGCTCTATTTTTCCATTGTATGAAATTATCAGATTAGGCTCTTCTCATGATACATGCAACAAGCTGATGTTTTTGTGATGTCAGCTCATTGTATTTTTCAGTCCTTGGACTTTTCCTACATGTATTAGTGCTCAGAAAGGGAGTTATGATGATATGAAGGGTTGAATTGTATTTGCAGTCACATTAGACTGACTTTGATGTGGTTAAAATAAATGTGAGTGATATAAGGACAAAGGTCCCCCGACATCAGATTCTCTTTTGAATAGTGCTCTATAGCACTTGCCAACAGAGGAGTACAAGAACCGTGCAAGCATCTGAGGATACTTCCCCAGAGTGTTCTTTTAGCCTCCAGCAATTTGCAATTTAGGGTTTCCTGAGCTTGTATTAAATAGTCTTCTGGAGAACTGCCTCCCCACACCCAAATAAAGAATTTATGCTAACTTTTTCTTCAATTTTGGCGGCACAACATCCAGCCGTAAGAAATTCTTCACCTTAACTGTTTGTTCTTCACAGAACCATCTGCTTTAATTGCTCTAGATCTTCAATGTTGATTTCACTGACTGCTTGCTGATTCTTGTATTTGAAGAGAAAGAAGGCTCTTGTTCCCTATGAATCTTTTTCATGCCACTTATGATTTTATAAGATGTGATCATAACTTCCCCTAATCCCTGTTCTTTTTCCACTTTTAAGGAAGATGTGCCAGGATGTGCATGCATAAATAAGAATGTGGAGCTTAGAAGCAAGGTGCAGTTGCTAAGTAATGAGCATGAAGCATGGTAAAGTGTTTTTGTAATACGAGAGCACAGGTGATAGGAAGCTTAGAGGGTCATTTTATATCAATATATTGGACATGAGGTGAATATTGCTAGTGCTCTGTAGTGCTGCAGCCTTGCAAATGGGAAAATGATCACGCAGAGAAAGGGTGCAGTTGTCTGGTGTCAGATATTTTGTAACGCGTTTCTCTTTTTGTGCAACGGTAAATGCTCTTATCTGATTAAACCTAGGAAGATCGATTTTTTAAATAAGAACTGTCATCTTAAGAAAAAATGTACTCCAGAAATAATTGAAGTGTTAAAAAAGAGTAACATAACTATTCCTTTAAAACAGCAAATGAAGAAAGTACAGCCGCAAGTAAGAGGGCATATTTTCAACATTGTGTCAAAAGGAAATATAACCCCCAAACCCCCCACATCTGTGTATAAATAAGGCATAATAAATGCCTGCCTTCAACTCTGGGATTGTTTGATCTCAGCTTTCCTTAAATCTTGCATCAAATTAGTGTCTGTCATATTGCTGAACAATATGTGAAACTAATGTCACCAGTGAATCAGTGTCTGACCAGTTATGTCAGCAGGCTTGAGGACATGACCTTTGCTTGGAGCTACCCCTGTGAAATACCCCTGTGCATTTTATCCTGTGCTCACTGCTTGGACATGGTGTTACCAGCAGCACTGCAGCACATGCCTTCATATCCAAAAGGAGGAAAGGACTGCAGCAGATCTCATGCTATGCAGGTCAATCCTTATTTAGGAAGGTTGTATATTAATGCCGTTCTGCTTTTCCTAGTATTTGTGGAGTAAAATGACCTTTCAATGAGCCACAGTCCAAAATGGAGGTACAAGAGTTATTTCCTGTATGACGCCTCAGAACTTTGTGGTCTCAAAAGCCGTGGAGAACAATGAAAACTTTGATGACAGCAACTGTAAATGCAATTTTGTAGTGGAAAAGGTAGACCTCCCCTAGGTGAACACAGAATTAACATGGATATAATATTTGATGGAAGGTATATTTTTCCCATGTTCGAATGGATATAACTTGCTTATCTGGGTGCCAGTAAGTAACAAAGGGGTGGGTTTTCAGTAATTACCTCTTGTCAGTTGTCTGCAATCTTGATATTTTTATCAAGATTCAAAAAGGAAAAGTGAAGAAAGGGAGTATGAGATATTTCATTTCTAAAACAGGAAAGTTTTGGAGTTGGGATAGTTAAGGTTTGGTGCTGGAAATCTTGCCTTGGACATATCTTTCTGAGAGTTGTCACTGAAGTCTGTGCCCCAGATGTCATTTCTTAATGCGGTTAAATCATTCTTGGTTCTTTAATGCAGCTAATAGGTAAAGAAAGAGAAGGTGCCTTGAAGAAAGGTTTCCCCATCTTCAAAGGTATCTTTGCCACTTTACTATCCCCCTTAGTTAATACCTGATGCTGTTTCAGTGTAGTATCACCATTCTCTGTATATGGGCATATGGGGGTTTAGTATGCACATGCATCGCTGATAAGTAATCAAGTGACTATGTTAATATAAATGTGTTTACAGATGATCATTTAGAAATATTCTTGGGAAGAATTTTGTAATATAATGCAATTGTCTTGAGTAGCAGGAAGTATTACCGTGGTATTTTTATAGTATGTACTGTTGGAGTGCGACGGTTCACTAGTAATTTGTCTAAGCACTAGGAATAAAATGTGTGTTTTTTAGGCATGTGCTGTAGAAATAGGAAGGAAATTGGAAGTAAATTAAATCTTGGTCACATTCAGCCAGTGTTTTTCCATTTGTCAGCAAAAACTGGCAAAACCCAAAACAACAACAAAATTGTAAAGTCTGAGGTGAGATTTAGTGATTTACTGTCTGCTTCAACTGTGCCGGTGGCTTAAAGTAGAGTTACACAGCCTCGGGGTTTCCCAGACATTTCCATAACTTATTTATCCATTTTGCATAAAAGGTTATGATCCCACCGTTTGTCTAAACATTTTCCTAGTCACCTACTCCAATTATAGCTTGTTATGGAAAAGCAGGACTATCATTTAGATGTCTGTGTTGCTCTATTATAGCTAAGCAGCATAAAGCAGCATGTGGAGTCAGTGAAGGGGTCTTTGTAACTTCCAAAAAAATCTTTTCGCTTTCTTAAAAGCTGTTCATTGGTGAAACCACGGCTAATAGCGTGACCTAATTCATGTCAGATCACCTTCTTACTGTACAGCGCATTTTACACATTCACATGGTAAAATCGTGGGTTTGGTAAAGGAGCTAGAACCAATCCAAACCAGCTGGAAATCTGACTGTAATGGGGTCACAGAAGTCTCACTGCCATGCCTGCTCTCCTGGGGCTGCTGGGCCTACAGTAATGGAAATGTTTCCCCCTCAGAATAAAAATTTCATTAGCTGAAATATGTAATGGCTCTCTTTTGAATGACCAGTCTTGTAATTCTTCTTAAACTCAGGCTTTCAACGTTAAAAAGGAGTGTGGATGCAGACTCTGCTCTGCATTGCTCAAAGTTCAAATAAATAGTTTTGTCTTGCATGGTTGCGCTGTGCCTGCTATTTGCCTCTCTCGAGTATATAAGTAACATTCAGATTAGCTTATGCGAGTACAGTAAAGTGGGTGGACATTTGTTAAGGGTCGAGGGACCGAGGTAGTAAC
>NW_010414933.1:0-326 GCF_000710305.1 Buceros rhinoceros silvestris
CTGCGCCTGCCCGCCCTGCGCAGCGTCTCCGGCCCCGGCATCCAGCAGCTCTTCTTCAGCCGCCTGGTGGGGAAGACGCCCATTGAGAACCTCCTCCGCGACATGCTGCTGGACGGGGCCTCCCTCAACTGGCCCTACGGCCCCGTGCAGTGACAGACCACCCGGGAGCCCCAGGAGGGGACCCTGACAATGGGGAACCCGAGGACGGGGATGTGGAGGATGGGGACATCACGGTTGTGTTGCCAACCCAAAGATGGGGACATCGAGGAGGGGGGTCCCAGGGCTAGGACCCAAGAAATGGGGACGCTGAGGACGGGCTCACTGCA
>NW_010414933.1:548-878 GCF_000710305.1 Buceros rhinoceros silvestris
GGACACCATGGAGAGGGTCTCCAGATTGGAAACTCTAAGGTGGGACCCCAACAATGGGACCCCAACGATGGGGACCCCCAGTGATGGGAGCTCCAGAGATGGGACTCCCTGGCTGGGGACCCCAGGGAGGGGCCCCTGAGCCCAGGGCTGCTGCTGGGGGCTGGTTCATTGTCCCCCATTTAAGGGCAAAAAGCTGGTTTTTGGGGGTCCCCTGTGAGTGCTAGGGGTGACAATCCCCCCACCCGTGGGGTACAGGGACGGGGGTTATTTATAAAGAGAGAATAAATTAAATTAAATTAAATTAAACTAAACCCCAGTCTGGCACCCCCG
>NW_010414934.1:0-14791 GCF_000710305.1 Buceros rhinoceros silvestris
GCCCCCATCCCTGGAGGGGTTTCCCAGCCGTGTGGAGGTGCTGCTGAGGGACAGGGGGCAGGGGGGACCCGGCAGTGCTGGGGAACGGGGGGACTCGAGGAGCTGAGAAGTCTCTTCCAACACAAACAATCCCATGATTCTGTGAGCTGGAAGGGTCCATGGGACTGTTTAGAAGTAACTGCCCCGGCGAGTTTTCTGGAAGAGCTTTCACTGTTACTGCCACCTCAATGGATTATACAGGATCTGCCCGGTCAATGTCACCTCAGCTAAGTGACCCAATTTCAGAGCTGAAAAAAGGTGAATCAAGGGAAAACAAAACACTTACTGAACTTCCTGCCCACCTCCACGGGGTGGAAAAGACTCCTGCAGGCAAATCTATCCTACCAGGGCATACAAACCCCAAGCACAACTTCCTTCCCTTCCTGTGCGGACCTTCCTGTCCGAGTGCTCGTGGCGGTGAAGGAAACGCAGCAATCACTCTGTGATTCCCGTGCTGCCCGGGGAGTGTCCTCCCTCTCTGCTGGTGGTGGGGGTGGGCCAGCAACAGCAGGAACCAAAGCAAGGTCTTCTGCAAAGACCAGGGCAAGCAGGAGATGGAAGCCCGGCTGTGCTCTGAGGCTGACACTGCATTAAAGCAGCCCCTTCGCTGGGACACCACTGAACCCTGCTCCCACTCTCCTCCAACACAAACACACCAGGCAGAGGCCAAAGCTTCAGAGCTCAGCTTGGTGTCTCCAGTTTGGGTCTTCCAGAAGCACATGGATGTTGCTGCCCCTCCTTGAGTGGCTCTTCACAACCATCCATGAGTCTGAAACACCCCATTTCCCCAGCAGTTTAACCCCGCGCTCAAATGTGGTTGAAAAGGAGCCTCTAAGCTCAAACCTTGAGATGAAACTAGTCCAGACAATGAGTTCTCCGCTTACCGGAGACCCTTCAAGAAAATTTGCAAAGGACTTTCTTGGAAAGGTCCCAGCACACCGAGGGGGCTTCACACCAAGAGGGGATATTTTCCAGAGGCTGGGTCATGGCAGAATCGGACCGTAGTTCTCCTGTCCTCTGACTCCACAAAATGACAAATGCAAGGAAGCGGAACCTGCAGTTACCGCAGGTGATGTCATGTACCTCCACTCTGATATCAACTGCCCACTCGCAACATTTCACTCTCAAATAACGAGCGACCCAGAAACAGAACCATAGCCAATCAATTATTCTGTCCTTCTGACAACTCCAAGCCAAAACTAGGAGTAAGGCAGGCTCGCACGCCAGCTTCTACAGCACGAGAAAGCCACTTCAGATCCTTCCCACCAAACTGGAAAACACCGAGCGCCACAACCAAACACGCTTGTTTCCATCGCAAATTACAGGAGGCTAATTATGGGCGGAAAGCTGAGGCTTAAGGCATTACAAATCAGTATTTCTCCTCCCCCGCTCCACGTCTCCCTGCTTGGCTGGTGTAAAACCAATCATTTCAGGAAACACAGGTGTGAGAAAATGATTTGCAATTCTACAAAATTCTATCAAACAGAGTAAATCCACGTTCGACAGAAGCTGAAATCTCTGGGTCTATCAAGCCTAGTGCCCTGATCCTAATCCCAAATGCAACCTCGGCTGAGATCATCGCCGTGACAGGACTTACCACGGCGCAGAATTTACGCCAGTTCCTGTCCCAGCGTTTCTCCGGGTGCGACCACTCTGGGTTAAGGTGCTGCTGATTTGCAGGAACAACAGATCCTGCTTTCCAAGGTTTTTTTCCAGCCTGTGCCCAAAGTCTGCTCCAACTGGAAACCTCAAAACACCAGTATTTTTCCTTTTCTGTTTTTCCTCTAAAAAAGCAGCTTTTACAGAGCTCCAAACTTAGAGGTGCAAGGAAAAACATTGACAGAGATTGCCAAGACAACAAAACTTGGATAGGAAAAGTTTGGCAAATGTATAAATGCGGAGGGCAGTTTTTCTGTTAAAAGTCAAAGTTTACTTCACAGTAATTTCATCCCGCAGCAATTTTCTAATTGTTCATTAAAAACACATTAATTGCATGCAAAAGGCATCATTTATCAGTGTTTGGAAGTGAAAATAGGAAACCCCAGGGGGGCCAAAAGTTGGCATGAAGTGATACTTGGGATTTATCCCTATAAAATCTGTCCCTGGCTACTGTTAATTATTATCACTTACAGGAGAAGACATTAAATTTCTACTTCAACAAATTACTTTTAAGGAATCCTCGCTCTGATGGTGAATATACAAGAGTTTAATAAAGCACCACGTCTGAGCAGCTCCATAGTGCACCGTGCCATGAATCTCAACGGTCGTTCCTGGACAACACCAGTAGAGTTCATCTGACCAATCCACTCTCAGAAGAGGAACTGGGGTTTTGGAACATCATGTGGTCTTACAACACAAGCATTTTGTGAATAATCTGATCAACAAGATGCTTTAAGAGCAACTTGGAGCTTCAGCAAATGGCCTATAATTCTGCACAACTGGCTAATGAAGATCTGCTCAAGTGCAGAGTCATCCAAATGTCCATTTATTCCATCAGGTCGGGATTCCTGACACACTAAATACCAGTGTGCTGCATGCCAGGAGTAGGATAATCAGCCTGAAAGAGCCCTTTCAGCTCCTCGAGTCCCCCCGTTCCCCAGCACTGCCAGGTCCCCCCTGCCCCCTGTCCCTCAGCAGCACCTCCACACGGCCGGGAAACCCCTCCAGGGGTGGGGACTCCACCACTGCCCTGGGCAGCCTGCGACACGCCTGCACAACCCCAACGGGACACAAACGGCTCCTCAGGGACAACCTCAACCTCCCCTGGGGCAGCTGGAGGCCGGTTCCTCTTGTCCTGTTGTTTGATCCTGGGAAGATCTGACTGATCCCCACCTCGCTCCAACCTCCTGTCAGAGCAGAGAGCAGTAATTCAGTGATGAAGACAAGGGAGTAGACTTTAGACGCTGGCAGGAGGGATCTGTCCTGGTCCTGGCTGGAAAGCCCTGGCAGTGGAATCTGCCTTTTGCTCTTTTCTAACTCACAGAAGAGTTTGTGAACCTTTTCTTTACCGCGATCTTCAGCAGACGACACTGTTGCAAGAGGACCTGCCGTCACCCTCTAATAATAAGTCTTTCCTCACCTCTGCTTCCACTTACAGATTCTTGCTTGAGGCTCCCGACGCTCCAAGGCACGCTTTGATAAAAGAGCCTCGCCAGCCGCAGTGCCCCTAATTACGGTGCTCCCTTCTCTCGTCCGCCCGTGCTCTGTGCTCCAGGTAAATGCCACCGAGGTCACTTTGTTAATTCAGTACCAAGCCCACATTAGAAATCATTTGCACAAGGCTGAAAAAGTCAGTGTCATTTTTTTTTTTTTTTTAATACTTATGTTAAGCTTTTCTTACCAGCAGTCAGTCACAGAGATGAATTTCAATCATGGAGGAATAAAGCAGGTACCTTCTGAAGGTTACCACTATTCCGAGATAGACATCAAGGCGGGTCAGATGATTCCTCACCTCGAGGTGACTATTTTTCTCCCAAGATTAACAAAAGCTACTCTGCTTTAAACGACAAGCTTCCAAGAATGTGAAGTTCAAAGAGACCGTTTCCCACCAGGTATCACTCACACCAAGGAGGGCTCCAGTTTGACCAAACATGTGGAAGGAATGACCCCGCAAGGGGCTTTGGATGGGAGGGGACAATCGGGGTCATAAAGCCCACTCCACAAAAGAGATATGCAATGGACACCTGCTGCAGAAAAGTCCACAGAGCTTCACCGCATGTCATGAACAGAATTGCCAAATCCCAGACTGGTGGGGTGGGAAGAGACCTTTGGGGATCACCCAGTCCAGCCCCCTGTTAGAGCAGGTCCCCAGAGCAGGGTGCCCAAGATGGTGCCCAGGCAAGGCTGGGATCTCTGCAGAGCAGGAGACTCCACCACCTCTCTGGGCAGCCGGGGCCAGGGCTCCTCTCCCTCACAGCAGAGAAGTGTCTCCTCCTGCTCAGCTGGAACGTCCTGGGTTCCAGTTTGGGCCCGGTGCCCCTTGTCCTGGCACTGGGCACCACTGGGCAGGGTCTGGCCCCTCCTCCTGACCCCCTGTAGCTCTTGATCCCATTGATGAGTCCCCTCTCAGGCTGCTCTTCCCCAGCTGAACAGCCCCAGGGCTCTCAGCCTGCCCTCGGCACAGAGATGCTCCAGCCCCTCCTCATCCTCGCAGCCTACCACTCCTGCTCAGCTGGAACGTCCTGGGTTCCAGTTTGGGCCCGGTGCCCCTTGTCCTGGCACTGGGCACCACTGGGCAGGGTCTGGCCCCTCCTGCTGACCCCCTGTAGCTCTTGATCCCATTGATGAGTCCCCTCTCAGGCTGCTCTTCCCCAGCTGAACAGCCCCAGGGCTCTCAGCCTGCCCTCGGCACAGAGATGCTCCAGCCCCTCCTCATCCTCGCAGCCTCCCCTGGACTCTCTCCAGGAGCTCCTGGTCTCGCGTGAACGGGGTAGCCCAGCACTGGACACAGGATCCAGATGTGGCCTCACCAGGCAGAGCAGAGGGGCAGGAGAACCTCCCTCCACCTGCTGGCACCTTTCTTAGGACCTCCATAGAGAGCCGAATCCGTAACTTCTGGGGATACTGGGGGATACTGATGTCCCTGAACGTCACACAAGATGCCAGGAAGCCCAGCAGACCCCAGTCTACAGGAAGGGGGGAAACAGTCCCTGGCAATGTGGCCATTACAAGACAATTCCCTTCTGAGCCCAAAGCTGGCAGTTGTTTTAACTGTGGGTGTGGGAGCAGAAGATGGAATCACCTGCAAAGCTGGTGCTAACAGGACTGCAATGGCCCCTTCCTCCACCCTGCCTCTCTTGAGACCACTTCAGCAGTTTTCTCCCTGTCCTGGGTCCAACATGGTGGAACTCCCCTAGATACCAGACATAGATTCGTTACGTATTTAAGGATATGCCCCAAACTGAAGCCCAAAGCTCCAGGACACAAAACAAGCCGTTCTGGCATTCAGTGCTGCCGGGCTGGCTCCAGCGGCAAAGCCTCCGCCGGGCTTTGCAGCACAGCCTTGTCACGCACCGTATTGTCCTACTCCTTCTCCTCCGCTGCCATCGACTTGCTGTCACGACAAACTACGCTACTGCAGGACAAAAAAAGAAAGCACAAAGCAGGATTTCCAGGAAGGTGGGAGCGGAGGACGGGACGTGTTCATTAGCTCAGCCCTTCTAGTCCTGACAGCCCTGGGCTGGACTTAATTGTCTGCTGGCCACAGTTATTCCTGGAGTACCAACAGCAAAGCAATAGTTGATGTTGTCTCCAGATTTTTCTTTGCCTGTTGATTGGCCACTCTCACTTCGCGCGGGGTTACCGGGGACCTGCTCAGGAAGGCTATCAGCGAGCAGACAACCGACGCTACAGCAACGCTGAAAAGTCACCTGCTGGCACTCAAACAAACACGGAGGGGTAACGGTCATTCCCTCCTCAGCGTCCTGGGGCTGTGAACGCCAGCAATGCCTTTCCTGGGGTGACAGCGGGGCGGGGGAAGCCCTTCAGCCCTTACCGCTTTAAGACCAACAGCCGCAAAGGAGGAACATGGGTATTTCGGTCACAGTTTTGGGAGGCACCTGCCAAAGGTTTGGGGGTAAAAGTTTACTGACTCTACTTTTAAAAGACCAATTTCCTCCCGGGAGCCAAACAGGCTATTCCTAGGGATGGATTTTGGAAACAGTTAGCTGCTCACTTTTTTATATTGCAGAGTAATGTGTTTGCCATCAGGAAACGTTCGACAAAAAATGAGAAACCAATTCAGGTAAGTTGCTGACAGCTCGTACACGAAGAGGCCAAATTTTCATCATACATTCACTGAATTGCCTTTTAAAACCTAATTTATTGTCAGGCTAACTCTAGGCCTATTTGGAGCTTACTAGCTTTAGGGTGATCAGCATTTTACGGCTGCCATACATCACAGTCGTGTCGTACCCTTTTACTACGGGAATCTCAACGCATTTTGTGCGTCTTTCGCAGGCGCTTGCAGTTGCCCGGCCTTCACCGCGATCGGCACCTCCTCGTCCTCATTTAACTTCGGGGAGAAGAGGCAACGGGTTTGGGAAAATGAGAATTTAGAACTGGTCTGACTGAAAACCTGACAGAAACTAAGAGGAAGAACGAGACCTCAAAGGGGACCGGCCTCAGCATCCTGAGGAGGACCACAGGACCTCAGCCAAGGATGGATGGAGACCTCTGCACCAGCATCCATCCAGCTCACTGAGAACACCGGGGAAGTCAACTCCAGCTCCAGGAGCGTCTGCCTGCATTTTTTTTTCTTTTTTGGACATTTTTTAGTCATGCAATGACCCAGGTTGACCTTGTAGAAAGGTTTACTTATTTCTGACACAACCCATTTACCTACCATATGGGGACAGAGGCATCGAGAGGCAACGTCTGGAGTGATGCGGGGAAACTCCTGGTGATGTAGGAGATGTCAGGAACAATCAGAACTAATGAAATAGTTATTGCTCTCAGGTATTTGGCATATTAATGCACAGAGACAGATCTCATTTACCGAGACAGAGTCTGGCAATATAAATTACCGGACACTCAAATACTATCACACACCACATTTAAGGACCATTTGAATTGTACTCAGGTAGTTTCACTCATCTGCAATCTGAGGAATGAGTCAATAAATACAGGACGGAATCACACCATTGATTTGCAAGTAGAATTTCCCATTAAAACCTGTCAAGAGTATTACCTTAAAAAAAAATTAATGGTATAATATAGCCCGGGGTTCTGCTCTAACATACTCCTGGCAGTACAGCTCTCCGACTCGCGTGGGTGATGGATAATCTTGTTTGTTCCGTACTGTTGCTGCAGAATCTTTCTGTATTGTCGCTGTAGTGTTTGTCTTCTGCACTTCTGCTGCAGCCAGAGAGGTCTACTGCCACCAGTGGCAGTTGGTGGCCCCCTCTGGTGGGCAGCAAGATCAACCAACCAAGAATCTAGACCTTCCTTCCCACTTGGCAGCAGAGCAATGTTTCATTTGTAGGGCCAGTACCTCCAGCTCGCCAAAAAACTGGAAACCCACCACTCTGACACTGCCGCTTTGGCCTCTGCTCTGGCCGCTCTCTGCGTTTGAGCTCGTTCTCCTGAACCTCATTTAGAACATGAGACCGTTCTGTAGTTATGGACAGATGCACTTGTCATCTGGGATGTTCTGCGAGCTCCAGTAGGAAAAGGAGGAGTAAAGTGAGTAGCAACACGCCACCAACAGCCCGGATCTGGCAGACACAGGGATCTTCCCTGTTCTCCGTTGATGGCCTCGCTCCACGTACTTCAAGAATTTGTGATAAAGGCAGATTAAGCTTATGCAAGGAGCATCAGAAAATAAAAGAGAAAAAAACAGCCCAAGTATTATTTTGTTGCATGCCTGAGATTAAAAGCATTTCATACTTGATACACAAAACCCAATTTGCAGTGAAGCGACGGCGCCGAGGGATTTGGGTGGCTCCGAGCCAGCGTGCCCATTTGAGGAGGAAACCTCTCCTCGCTCAGAATGGGAACATTTGCTTGGTAAGCGAGTCATGGCGCTGCCCCGCTTGTGACTGGTCGGTTGAGCACAAAGCATTCCTCACAACCTCGAGTGGCCACTGTCCTGGCGGTGACACCATTTCCCATCGACTGTAATGGAGCCCTATTAATGATGCAATTCAATTAGACAGGAGTCAAGAGATAACTAATAGTTCTAACAACATAACACCAGCTTCTGACAAATTCCCCACGCAGATGGAAAAGCTTGATGGAGTTACTGGTAACCGAATATCCCCCTCCGGAGAGATGTTAACAGCCCTTTTAATACCAATACACCTGCTATTTGCTTGCAGAGAATCTGTTCTGTGGGAGCACGCGAGGAATGCAAATGATCTCCACCAAACTGTGCTGGAAAGAGTTTGCTGAGGTGAAGGTGCCTCCGTGGAAGTCACCAAAGATTTATTCAGGTTGAGAATCTGCCCTAATGTACTGAAACAACCTTTCTCTCTCTTTTTGTAATTGTTTAAATCATTACAATGTGATGGATTAAAAAAAAATCTGATTTATTCTCCATTACCATGGGCTTAGAGAACTGTGTGGGCAGTATGGAAATGCAGCTGTTTACCCAGTTCTCTCCCAAATCTTTCATCCAGATGACCTTTATTTCAGATTAATGACAACAAAGAGCAAATAACATTGGCGTGAGGGGGGGAATCACATGCAACAGCCTCCGCCAGAACTGAGGGGTTTTCTTACACACCTGCTAATCCAAAGCTCACGGTGGGTTTAACTCCCACCGAGGGGGATCCCTTTATTTTTAATGTCAAAAGGACACAGTCCTCATTGTGTCCGTGGAAAACAAAAAGTTCCGGAGGTCCCATAAAAAAATACATTTAAAATGTCCTTTTTAACAGCGACGTCTAAATCTAAGACCACTAACACATCTGCCACACATATGACAGACCCCTCTTCAATAATTCATCTAAACCTGTTCAATCCTCTGGGCAGAAAACCACGTAGGAAGTTTCCTTCCAAAGCAGAATGGGGGATTTGGGGCGTTTTTTTGCCAAACGTATAAATAACACATAAGAGAACCAGTCATGCCAACAGCACGTTCAGCAGAAGCTAAAATAAAAGAGAGGGACAAAGGAGGACAAAGGATTTTCACGTTGGAGAAGAGACACACAAGCACCACGACCTTTGGAAAGTGAGTGATGGCACCGAATTTGATGATTATGGGGGAAACCCACATCACTGCAACTGTGTAACAGATACGCACAGGAAACGTCACCTACACCTCCCTGCTGGCAGGACCGCGCTCCTCCACAGCCCTCGCTCGGACTGTGCCATGGGTGATTCAGCACAAACTTCAGCCAAAACCACGATTATTCACGACAGTCCTACGGAGAAGTAGCAGCGGTCCCTCCCTGGTGTCTGACACAAGCTCCTGCCACCAAGACAACAATCAAAACCTCAACCCGAGCAAGAAAAAATGTTGCTTCTCCAGCAGTCAACAGGTTGGTGCATTTGGGTATCACCACCGAGGTCTGGCGCCTGTCTTCAACACCGGGGAAGAGCAGAGGGAAAGGTTTAAGGGCTTTATTTCCTATTCTTCTGAGCATCAGAAGCAGAGAGGGAAAAGGAAAGGATTATGTATGAAGGCCCCTCAGAGCCTTTTTTTAAAATGTCTTTCTTCTTCCTCTGGTGCTTCCAAGACAAAAAAAAAGAATTAATATTGCGGATAGAAATTCCGAAGAATGCTTTTGAGATGCTTCCTAGTCTTTAGCTAGTGAGGGGAGGCGTGTTGGAGAGAAGCTCATCGGGAAGGAGGTTCATACAAGAACGCTGCACCAAAGAAGCCCTTTTGGGTAGCTGTGGGCTAAGGATGAAACATCCAACCCTGCTTGGTACCTGCTGCCGGCCCCAAGACAACCTATCCTTTGCTGCTAAGTCAACTCTGCTCCTTGGGAAGGAACCTTCAGCGTGTAATCGCCACGCTTTGGGGAGCCCTGCTTTCAGAGAGAAACACGTCGCATAATTATGCCAGTTGACCTTATCCTGAGCTGTCATGTTTTGTCTAATTACTGCGCTCAGAGCTTGACAGACAGACAGAAATACCCACCAGGCTGGCTGCAGGTCACTCCGATAACACAGGCACGAGCTTCAGACACTTCTTGGACCAAGATTCCTTAGATGTGCAGAACCAGATTTGGCTGCTGGGCACTTTTATGTTCCTCCTCAAAATACACTCCAAGAAAAAGGGCCAGAGAATCTAGACTAAGCCTCTAGAAATATATTTATGGGGTTGGTGTTAAGCTACGCCAAGAGCAACCACCTCTGGCTCCTGAGGCAGCACAGCGATCGGCAAGGGATGGGCAGATTGGGATGCTTGGCTCTTCAGGGCACACCAGAGCATCCACCCAGGATCAGTCTGTTCAGCTTGTCAGAGAGGATCTGAGGATGTGCCTTCACAGCACTTCATACCTTCTCGGGTAGAATTCACCGTGAATTTAGCGGGAAAAGGCACAGCAAGGAGCACGGGACTGAAGCCAAGCAAACTCACATGAGAAACAGAGCAAAAACAAGCAAGCCAAAGGCAAGGGAGAACATCCTCCAGCCCATCCCAGCACTGCAAGCTACACGGATTGTCCATAGGCAGAACAGTCTGAATGAGTAAAGGACTCCTCCTCGAGCGGAACCATTACCTGCTCCCATCCTGGCCACGAGATCTCAACCAGGAGATACACACACCCAACATATACCGAGGAATTTAAGTTCCTCACCTGCGCAGGACGAACACGGTCTCTGTCAGCACAACATCTGAAGCCCCCATCACCTGACAGGGGATTCAGAAGGTGGACACCAAGGTGTGATTATATAGAACTGATCAAAATATGGCCTAGGAGACTGTCATTTGTTGCAGAGCTCTCCTGGTGATTGAAGAGCCGATCTCAGCTCAGCTCGTCTACAGAGTGTCTCTCAAGAGTCAATTTATAAAGCTCTCCACCCACTTCCCAACAAGCGGCTTCACTTCCCACAGTACGTCCACGTTGTGCAAGCACCACCTCCGTAATTTGGGGAAATTCTGCATTTCCTAACAACTCCTCCAGCTAACCCAGATGTTTACGAAAACAGCTGCATTGGTGGCTGGGGTTGTTTCACTGCCCAGGAAGCGGCACAGAACAGGAGCTTTTTCTGTGGCATTCCCCGTATCTTCCTGTTACACTTCACCCATCTTTGCCAGCCTCTGTTCTCGCTGTAAGATCCCAGAGGAGAACAACAGGGAGTATTTGTTTCTATGAGCCAAACTTCTCAGCTGGTCAGGAGGGTGTTTCCCAAAAGAGATGGAAACTGGTATCAAAGCTTTGGAAATTACAAAGCTGGTGGTTAGAATCATCTGATGGGTCGGGTGGGAAGGGACCTTCCGAGCTCACCCAGTGCAACCCCCTGCAGGGAGCAGGGACATCTGCCCCCAGAGCAGGGGGCTCAGAGCCCCAAGGGCCAACCTGACCTGCCGTGGGGCCAGCGATGGGGCTGCTGCCACCTCTCAGGGCAACCTGGGCCAGAGTTCCAGGTTGTTCTCCTCCTGCTTCCAAGCTTGGAGAGGAGGCTCCTTGCAAGAAAAGTGTGAGCGTGGGCTGGGTGCACACCATCAATCCAGTGAATCGGATTGTTCATAAAGCACCATAAAATCAATAAAATCATCAAACCATCAGCAGTCCCCCCATTTTAAACTCTGCTTCACAGGGAAGAAGATACCCAGCTTTCAGCCCGCAATGCGACTTCCAAGAACATGCTATTCGTTCAGTTTCTCTGTTTGACAACCGGTATTTCTTTGAAACTTCGGGTGTCCATTTCAAGTCATTTTCCATGTCATTTGAATACTTCAGAGCATTGACAAAATCACAGCACATATTGGCACTATCATCCACAAACGACCGCCATCAGCCGCCACAGAAATTGAGACGTTTAGCTGCGCCTCTCTGCGAATCCAGTTTCCCTTATACCTCCGAACGCTCGAGCGCGGCGTTCTGTCATGAGCCCAATTTAGCTGTAGCCCTTCACATCACAGCTGAAACGGAGAAACGCTGGCAGAAAGAAACAATTCCACGAGGTTTACAACTATCAGATGTGTTACCTCGCAGGAATAATATACTCGTGATTTAGCAGAGAATTTACTGTCAGAAGTCAGGAGAGACACTTCGCTTTCAGTCATTGCTTTCCACAGCTGGATAGATTTCCTCACAGAAGGAAAGACCCAAAGGTGCAGATCTCAAATGCCCAAGGCTCTCCACCCGTATTAAAATAAGATTTCCCAGCATCCTTTATCTTGCAGAGGAGACCACTGTTGCTTTTCAGCAGCAGAAGTGGTTGAACAGACTAGGAAGTTTATAGAAGGGGATGGGGAGCAGGAGATGGGTAACGGACACAAGAAGCAGATTTATTTCCCGAGGACCAGAAATTCAAGCCATCCCCACAGCCACTGGAGAAGCAACTCCTTAAAGTGCCCAACAGAAACATCCACCGTGGAGCCAGACAGAACACAGTGTAAACACCGGTACCAACGACAGGTCGCCACAAGCCCCCCGAGCTCAGCTCTGCCTCTGGAGCAACCCCACGCTCTGGACCGGGAACGTTGTGGGACCCATTTGTTGGCAGATGAATTTTCAGGCCAGCACGGCCAAAGGAATTCCCTCGGGCATTCAGGTGGTCAGAGACTTGGGGAATAGCAAAGAGCACCCCGGGCCTGCCAGATGCTGCACCCTTAAGATCTGAGTGCTGCCTCCCGAGCAGAAGCACTCGCTCCCAGGCAGGAGCACCTCCATCCAGCCCCGGGCACCACGGCTGCGGTAAGAGGGATGACGCGAGGGAAAGGAGGACAGGGCCAGCGTGTTTACTTTGGGTTCCAATGGAACACAAAAAATTCAGGTCAGCGTTTCACCCAAGGGATAATTATAACAGAGCAAGTGAAATTTTTTTTGCCTCTGGTTAATTAATCATGAAAGCCTCAGTGGAATTCATCAGCTGACTTTTTTATTGAGGCAAGGCCAACATTTTCAGAAATTTCCATTTATTTGTATTAAAACGAAGAGCCTGGCTGCCCTGACTGACGCCACTGCCGCCCCGCACTTCAGCAGCAGGGAGAACGAGGCGTGTGAAAACGTAGTCCCCTCTTTGAGGGTCAGCTGCTTCCACAACCTCTTTGTTCCGTACACAAAGCGACGAACTTCTGTAAGTCACATCCACCACGAGATTTGCCGCAGCAAACCTGAGGCGAGAACCTGCCTGTCAGCTCACGTGTAGCCTTCAGGCTTGAGCGTCCCTACGGCAGCGCAGCCTTCTCAGCGCTGTCACGGGGGGGAACTGGCGAGCTTTAGTCTGGCAGGATGTTAAAACACCAGGAAAAGACAAACTTCTCCCACAGCTTACGGCCATCAGCACATTTGCTGAAGTCACTACAACAACCTTCTCCACCAAGCGGAGTTTCTCCTGGCCTCACGAGCTTAGGAAACCCTCAGTTTTGCGGCATTATTTTATCGCATAAAAATAACACCTAAAAAAAATCGGCGCTGGCCCTCTAAAGGACGTGTGGTGGAAAGCATCTGAGGAATGACTCTGACAGAGTTATTTTAGCTGTCATGTCACCAGATTGACAGCAGTCTCCCATTAGAAGAGGCCAAGCTAGGCGTCACACGTGACGTGCACTTTGGGGACGGAGCTCAGGCAGAACCCAGATTATTGCGGGATGGTGTCAACCAAGAAGCGACAGGGAAATACCAGCCCACATATAACATCGGCCTTTTGCCAGGCAAAACATGAGACGGGGATGCTCTCTGCTTCCTCAGCAGCGGAGTGAAAGCCCGGGTGGGGTGGGAGAAGGAGGTGCTCGCTCCTCCATCTCCACCCGGGCTGCTCCAGGGAGGAGAGGACAGCAAGGTCAGCGCCCTGGCTCTCAACTTAAGCTCCGTTGGATGATGTCAAGAACTCCCTGCACTGCAAGTTGCATCTGGAACAAGCGGTCCCACGGGTTTTCCTCTCTAAATACATCTGCACTTTGCAAACTTATTAATCCCTTTGAGCCTGGAAGCCCTCACTGTGGACCACGATCCTGCTGTGAAGCTGCAGAGCAAAGCCCTCTCAGTCCAGCCCCAAAGATCTTTACTGTCCCAACATACAGCCACCAAAGGGTCCAGAGAAACGGAGAAACACAAGGAGAAGATCTGGACGGTGCTGCCATGTCTTGGCCTCGGGAACAGACCTTTCACACTGAGTCTTGTGTGTTAGGAAGGACAAGGGAGTAGAAGTTGAAGATAAATGAACTAAGAGGGAACTCTGGATATCACCACATTTGGCATAATGTCAAGACACGTGGTGGCTCCCACGCCCCATAACCCAGAGGGCAGCTGCGGCGCGCACGAGATGGACACTGTGACGGGTCACCGGTGGTTTATGCTGCACCGCTCGCAGAAGTGATTGCCACAGAACCCAGCCATCGCCGGGCTTCGATGTGCTCAGTGGGAGTCAAAGACACCAAACACAGAAGCCGTTCGCGGAAAACCTTTGAGATGGAGTTACATTCGCACCTCCAGACCAAAAAACGAAGGGTTGTGGTTACTTTAACGCCTCCACAGAACAAACCACCCTGATCCAGCACTAGAGAATTTACATCTGCCTTTACCAGGAACACGTTTTCCATGGTCTCTTCCCAAATTCTGCCCATCATCTGCCCTTCCGTCCACACATCCACGTTTTTAACCAGGAAAAGTCCAACGCTGTGCTTTACTTTTAGTCTCATTCCCCTCCAACAGCAAATGACAGGCATGGGACCTGGCTCTGGCGCAGAAGAGGCGTGTACCGAAGTTTTGAAGGCACCCCTACACGCTCACAGCAGCTCCGGGCTTTGGGTTGGGAGCAAGAGAGGAGCCGATCTCATCACGCAGCATCTCCAGGAACCCTTTGTTAGCAGCGCTCACTGCCCGCACCCCTTGCCCGCAGCACACCACTTCATGCGTGGAGTGGAACCACCTTGTCCCAAAGGGGCAGGACCTGCTTTATTCGGTGTTATCTGCCTTGGGATGGCAACAGGCAAAGCACAAACTCATGATGGACCCCCGGGGCTCCCACGCTGGGAGAACTTTGCCCGTTTGTGGCTGGTGAAGTGCAGCGCAAGGACCTGGGCGCGACGCAAAGATGCCACCTCCAAAGCAGATAGCCCAGATGCTACGCGCATCTTCCACGTGCCACCAAACCCCGCCGCTGCTGTGAGCACGGCGGGGCGCAGCACGCT
>NW_010414934.1:14895-15432 GCF_000710305.1 Buceros rhinoceros silvestris
CTCACCCCCCCCTCTGCTGTGAGCGCGGCGGGTCGCAGCACGTTTGGCCCCTGACACAGCACTCGGCTTCCTTCGCTCCTCCGGCCGCAAAGCAGCCCACCAGTCAGCCAGCCGTCATGGAGGAGGATCACTGCCCTATCTCCCAGCCTTTATGAAAGGAGAGAACTTTGCCCGTTTGTGGCTGGTGAAGTGCAGCGCAAGGACCTGGGCGCGACGCAAAGATGCCACCTCCAAAGCAGATAGCCCAGATGCTACGCGCATCTTCCACGTGCCACCAAACCCCGCCGCTGCTGTGAGCACGGCGGGGCGCAGCACGCTATCTCCCAGCCTTTATGAAAGGTGACAGTCACCTAGTCCTCACCCTGCTCCCACCACCCAGGACCCACCTTCCAGAGAGGACAACGCTGGGGACAGACGCGCACACAGCGAAGAGAGCTCCTGCTCTGGCAGAGGCGCATCTCCCGGTTTACTCTCTCACCCCCCCAAACCCAAGACGACCCAAAGAGCTGCCCCTTGGTGCCCGGGAAGCACCATCTC
>NW_010414934.1:15586-16059 GCF_000710305.1 Buceros rhinoceros silvestris
GGGCCCCTGCCATTTGCATACAGCTGACGGCCAGAAGAAACCCAGAGGCTTGTTGGCAGAAAAGCGCTTCGTCTGCAGCACTCTCCCCCCCACAAAACGCCGCTTTGGTGCCGGTGCGGGGAGCGGGTTCCCATTGTTCCTCCGGCACCGCTGCGAGAGCGCGGACGGGCGCCCCGAGCCTCCGCCGGCTCTCCCAGTCTGCCCCGGTCCGCAAGGCTTCTCCGACCGAAGCGTTTCGCACTTGGGGGCAAAAATCAAACGCAGGAGGCTATTGCCTCGCGGGCATGTCCCTCCACCACGAGCCCTCCTGCAAATCAAAGCTGCACTTTTAGTTCCTCACACTTCTTAGCTCACCCTCACCCTTGCTCTTGCTCACCCTTTTTTTCTTTTAAGTGAGGGATCGCACCGCCGAGCCGCCCTCTACCTCCCGCACAAGCACCGCCGCACCGCTCCCCTCCGTTCCTGCCCAAGCC
>NW_010414935.1:0-2611 GCF_000710305.1 Buceros rhinoceros silvestris
GGGCCGGGCCGGAGCGAGTCGCCCTGTCTGCGGAAAGACCTAGGCAGAAACTGCAGGTCAGCTGCTGCGGCCGTGATCTCGCCTGCGAAGCGGTGCCCCTAAAAGCGGTCTGGGGGTCCCGTCGTGCTTGCGGCCTCGCCGAGCTGGCCGGTGAGGTGTGAAGCTGTGTGCGGTGGCTCTGTGCCTGCTGCTGTCCCGGGGCAGCCTTGGTGACCGCGGAGGCTGAGACGGGAGCTGTGGGGACGTGAAGGGCCGTGCCGTGAAGAGCCCGGCGTGCGGGTTTGGCTGTAAAAAGTGTCACTCACAATATTTTAGGTAATGCATGTGCTGTTCTGAGCGTGTTTCATGGCTACAGGTGTGTCTTTGCACTAATTTCTCTTTGGACCATCTATTTCTGCGGGCAGGGGGTTGTGGTGACGCTGCTCACAGGTATTTTGCGTGTCATCCTACTCTGCTTTCCCCTCTATTTCCTTTTATGTCGATCAGATGAATAAAAGGAACGAGATTCCTCCAGCCTTTCAGTGAGTTTCAGGGCCACCATGTCAGTCCCTGACCACGGCCTGTGACCAACTGATTAATGCTGTGGGTGAAGCGTGTGAAAACTGTGGATGGAGTTTCTAGGAGATAGTTACGCTCCTTTTATAGATTAAAGGCAAGTCTTAAGAATACATTTTTATTTTGGTTTTGTGCTGGGAAGAGGTTACAGAGTTGAGCATTATGAAGATCCCCACCTCCTCAGGTGGGGAAAACCACACCTCTCTCCTTAGCCTTGCTTCCTGAGGTAAGTACAGCTGGCAGTCACCTCCGTGGCCGTTCTTGGAGCATGCTCTTTTCCCTTACAAAAGGAGCAAGCAATGCAGCAGAAATGCTCATGGCTTCTCGTAACAAACTGAGTCACGCAACTTCATAATGTGGTGATGGTGTGAACAGCCTCTGAATTGCAGTAAGGTGGAATTTGAGTAAAGCTAGTGATCTTCAGCACAGGTGAGCTACAGATGCTGGCTTGGGAAGAAGCCTCCTCTAGCACCCGGTGCCAGAGCAAGCACAGCTGTTCCTGGAGGAGTTCACCAGGCCTCTTCTGTGACTAGCCTGTTCCAGAAAGCATACCATCTTCCTTAAATGAGCTGTTCTGCTTAACTATTTTGTTGTGAAGAAGGTGGGGGTTTTGTTTGTGTATGTGTGTTGTGGTAGGTTTGGTTTTTTTTTTTTTTTTTAGTCTGATTGTTTGGTTTTTTCCATTTTGTTTTGTGTTTGGGGTTTTTTTTAGTTAGGGAAGGAATAGTCTTGTCTAATCTAAATCTCTGTGTGTGCAAAGAGACGAGGTATGCTAGATGTACACTGAAGCAAGGTAGTGAAGATTATTTGCAACAGCTTTTCCCCTTTGAGCGTTGCTAACTTGTTGAGTCTGTCCTCGGGAGCTGTAGTGTTCATCACACTTTGAAGTGTGTCTGAGGCTGAGAGCCTCTGCCTGTGACTAGGGTTTCTCGTGTTGCTGCAAAAAACAGTGGTAGGTGATGAGGATAGTGCATAGAAAATACCCATGTTTTCAGGAACGAGTCAGTTGCTTCTGGAGCTGTCTCTGCAAAGCTGCCACCGGAGGTCAGTGTTGTCCCACCTAACTGTTGCTGTGGTTTGTCAGCTTTCGCAGAACAGATGGCACATTTGTTAGACTTCATTGAGAATATTTTTTCGTTTATTGAAGCGTGAGGGAATTTCATGTTTGCAGGTAGAAGCGGATAGGTAGTTAAAAATTTATAATGTTTATTATTTATGTATTTATATGGGTGAAAACAGCAAAGTAGCTGATTTATCTTCATTTCTTGATTTCATGGACACATGCTAATGTTGTGAGTAGGACATTCATTTCCCCTCTGATGTAACTCTTGTAGAATAGATGATATTTAGTTCGTGGTGCGTACGCATCATGGGCTGAATGTTGCCTGCCAAGCCTGGCCTTAAGGTTTCAGGTGTATTTTTCTACAGGAATGTGAGAATGGCTGGAGGCAGTAAGATAATTTTTTTGGGGGGTGGTGATGGAAATGTGTCTCTTTTGTGCAGGGTAGTTGAGAAGCAATAACAGTGCCCCAAAGTCTGAAAATCTGTGCGACTTGAAGCTGGTTGCTGCATTGTATTTTTCTCAGCTGGTAAGAAGATCACAATTGGTTTGGATTTTTCTTGTAAAACATACTGAGATTTTGGGGTTGGAAACACTGCACAAGATGTAGTTTTGTTTATCTAATTAAAATATAAGCAACTCATTTTAATAATGTGTGAAATCTCTCTGTTAAAAATGGAAAGTTTATCTGCTTCATTTGGAAGTGTCAGTTACTCATACATGATGACAGAAGCACACCAATAAAGCAGCTGGCAACAAAATACTAAAGCCTTCTCATTCTGCCTCTTGACACCCTGGAAATCCTAGTGTTTACTTTTCACTTACTACAGCAGATTGCATAAGCATTGAAAAGAAATGCACTTAATCCTGAAATGCGCTTTTAACCCCTTGTCTTTGACCCTGACGCACATGTTGGCATTGGAAATAAAATTCTGGCAGTTTCGCTTGGTTCAGTAAAAGGCATGTTTTCAGAGACGGACAGGAAATCCATTCCTG
>NW_010414935.1:2701-4906 GCF_000710305.1 Buceros rhinoceros silvestris
CCTGCTCTGTAGATTTATCACAAAAATGCCTAAAGCAAACAGCAAAGTAAGTTTGCTTTATTGGAGACAAACTCACACCTTTGCTCTTTCAAAGACCCTGTTTACAAGTTAAAGCCGTGGCTCAGTCTGTCTTTCTTCTTAAACCACCAATCTATAGGTGCTGCCTGAAGGCACTTGCAAAGAAAAAAAGATCGGGAGATATCCTGCTGCTATCATGGTCTAACAGAAGCGCTTGATGCTCTGAATATAGAATGATTGTGTTTCAGTAGTCTGAAAGCCTGGAGAGCTGAAGCTGAAATGCTGGCACATGTGTGCTGTCACCAGCAGAATCTGATTACTTTGCGTAGGACAAGTCCTATAGCAGTTACTCAGACCAATACAAATCTTGCTAGTGCAAAATGCATTCCCAATAAACCTACTAATGGGTTATATCATGAAAAGACTTCAAAAAGGTCTCTAGAAATGACTCTGGTATCTTTTGCAAAGGCTCTGTGTACTCTTGGAATAGAGTTGTGTTTGAAAATGGTGTTTGACTTGGGTCTTGCTGTTCCGTTATGGTACTGATTTGGCAGTCTGGCAAGAGCTTGGATGAGTTGTTAGAAGCTATGTTTTCCTCTTGGAGAAAGAGGGAAGGGGTTTGCTTTAGTTATATTTAGACAAAGTGCTGTCTGATACAGGTACTTTGATTTCCTTCTCCCTCTTTAATATGTCTGGTTTTGAGATAAACATTTTTTTATGCTACATGTGGATGACATGGAATCCATCTTAATATTGTTTTCAGCATGGCATTCCTTCTCAGAATAGACACGATCTGTATTTGCAAGGGGCAGGGTTAAATGAAATGATTATAGATTATGAACCAGACCTAGCAATACAAACGTGTTATAAGAACATGACAAGAAATTGCTGCTGTCACATGGTGGTTGTGAAAATAAATGAACAGAAGGAAAAACGTGATGGAGGAATAAAGGAGCAGATTTGTTGCACTGGCTAGAGAGTGAAAGCCACAAGCTTGTAGTACAATTTGGGAGAAAATCCAAGTATTTTCATACCCAGTTCTGTGCTCTCTTTGCTGGAAATGATGGATTTGCAGTTAGTCACTGTAAGGAAATGGTAAGTGATGGTTATTTGTTAGGAATGCAGGTAACCTGTTGGTTTTCCACTGGGTACTGTTGGCACCGTTTCTATTGTGAAACTCTATTTTAAATACAGAAACAGCTATATTAGAAAGAAATAATTCCTCACTTCCCTTTCTGTCTAGGAAAATGCTGTTAATGTTTTCCTCAAACTGTTCCTTCTTTCCAGAAGACGGCATTCCAGGTAATAACATCGGCACCATGGTGTGCTGAGGACTATCAAAAAGAAGAAAAGCTCTTAAATTCTTGTCTGTGGAAGCCACTATTGGCCAGTTCTTTCTTTGTAATAACTCTTTATGGCTGGTTCTGCATCATCACTCACTTGTTTTTGTGCTTACTATTTTCTCACTTACATCATGGAATTTTTCTTTGCATTGAAAAATCACCTACAAATGTAATGGAAACGAAAGACTGTTGTTGAAATGCCACATCTCAACATTTACTCGTGAAGAGGTGCTTGATCTTCAAAATCCTCTTGATGGCGCTGGAGCCTTAGATATATGTGCTGAGAAGCCCTTTCTTTCGGGTACCAAATCCTATTATCTAGGTTAGCTCATCTGTATTCAAAAGATCAATGTTGCATTATTACAAAGATCCTTTCAAGTGTAAAAAGGATGGCACTTCATTACAGAAAGTAAAAGAAACTAATCAAACTTTCTTGGTGAAATCATTGACTTTTTTAAGTAAAGGGCAAATTTAAGAATTTTAAAGTCCGAAATGTAAGAGAGCCTCCCAGTTGAGGCTCTGTGCTGCTGTAACTTAAATCTCCTGTAACACAGTTCTTGGATTTTCATATAATCTGAAGAAGAAAGTGGTGTGATGCAGCTCTCCTGATAGCTGTCGATTAAGCCAAGCTGCCATTTGCCCTCCTGAAATCTGATGTACTACATAGCTTTAGAGAACTGCCCAGTGTGGAAAGAGAGGCATTCTAGGAGAGAACAGAGGAGATGATGACCTCTTCATTTAGGATAGTTCGGCTGTGCCTCAACACTGTGCGGATTTTCAGTAAACCTGAAATTAAAGTGGACTTAATTTCAGTCCTTGTCTAGGTTGTCGTGTATGGTTGTGA
>NW_010414935.1:5001-6811 GCF_000710305.1 Buceros rhinoceros silvestris
TTGTCGTAACAAATAATCAGCTAGTTGCTCTCCCTTTTTTTTTTTCCCTTTCATTTGTGAAAGGACAGACAGAGTTGTACAGCTCCTTGTTTTATTCCTGACAGCTAGCTCCCCTTCTCATGCCTCTTATTTGTAGCTTTCCAAATGCTTTGTTACATAAATGGTTATTGCTGCTTTACAGTGCCTGCAGATAGATACAGGGCAGAACCCAGACCACTGAAGTGCCACTCCTCAGTGAATTGGTGCTGATTAGCAGCTCATCTGTGAACACCTCACTGTCAATATTTGTAGTTTGTTCTAGATTTACCTGTATTACTTTTTTCTTTCCCACTTATTTCCCTTGTTTGATTAGGTGACTTGTGTGGCTCACCAGCACTGGCAGACCTTGCCAATGAAAGTGCTGCTCAGAACTCTCTTTTGGTGACGAAGTGCTCAGTTCGTTTTCATGAATAAATCTCTAGCATCTGATCATCCACAGAAATGAACACAAGTGGGTTATGAATGCAGCCAAATCAAAATTCAGCTTTCGTTTGCATGCATATTCATGAGTGTTTCTTCCCACCACTTCCTTCCTTGCTGACAACTTGTATGATTGTAACTGAGTTGCCAAAGTTCAGTGCAACACTAGATCTTGCAGGAATTTAAGGCAGATCAGTCTGGCCAGCTAGTACCAGCTTTTAGTTTGAACTTGAAGGAGCCTGGTTTGAATTCAGGATGTAGTTGGAGGTTTGATGAAATAATTTGGAAAAGACAGAAAATATGCCTTAAAAATCTGAACGAGAAAGCAAAGTTGCTGAATTGTTGCAGTGATGGGAATGAAGCAGACTGGCTTTATCGGCTTCCAGCCCCCTTGTTGTGATTAATAGTGTCATAGTAGCTACTGTCTCCATACTTCAGGAATTTTTTTTCTTTGGGTTTCCATTTCTCTACAATGACTTGCAATTCGCATGGCTAGGAGAAAGCTGAAGAGAGTTGTTGAAAATTTATCTTGTGACATATCTAGATGAATTTGCAGGAAGATGTGGCTGTAAGATACAGTCTTGAATGCTGACATATCCACAGTGAGCTAAAATAATTCTTCCAGTTTGTATCTGCAATATAGTATTCAATTTAGTTTCCGTGGTAGTATATTCCAGACATGTTGACTTGAAGTCTAGGCACACATTTCCTCAAAATACATGGTTAAGAGTCCCATTCTTGACTTTGGGGATGTAGGATAGCATCACACTGTATTTAAACCTCATTTGGACTTAGGTCAGGGCATCTTTCTCTTTTTATAAGCTGTTTCATAAGTGTTGTGCTCTGCCTTCTGACATTAAAACACTGGAGTGGGTTCTCTTATTTCATTGTTTTGTGGATTCTTTTTTTTTCTTTTTTTTCTCAGGAAGTCACATGTACTCCTTGTATGTGAAGGAAGCTGAGGTATGTTTATATGAGGAGAGAAATTTTTTTCCTCTATAATTGCCCTCTACAACTGTGGTTAGTTCCAGTTTAATTTCTCAAAATTAGCTTCTGTGAGAGAAGTAAATATTCCTTTCCAGCCAATTTAGTTCACAGGTAACCATGCAAAAGCATTCTCCATTAAGATGAAATGAAAGCCAAGGTAGGTCATATTAAGGAAAAATATACATATGACAATAAACTGGGATTCAGTGACCGGTAACTTTTTTTTCTGTGTGTCACTCAAAATACTAAAATGCTGTAGACTTAGGTGAGGCTTAAGCAGTGTATAGGGCTCAGATTGGGCTCAGACAAATGTGGAGGACTTTCAGTATTGATTGGGTAGCTTAAGTTTTACACCCCTCATTCC
>NW_010414935.1:6913-92355 GCF_000710305.1 Buceros rhinoceros silvestris
GCTTCCTCATTGCATCACAGATAGTCTTCTGTCTCTTTTGCACAGAGAATGCACAGCTGGCTGGTTTGTGCTTTAGGGGAGACGTTGGAGACAGCAACCCTGAGATAAATTATTGTGAATGCAATATTTGATAGTCCAGCTACTCTATCCTCAGTTCTCACTTCCAGCTTATAATGGTCTTTGTGGGAAACTGAGCATAAACTGGTGTCTATCTTAAGGAGAGAAAGAAGTGTCTGTCTTTAGGTGTTATGATGGGCTTACCTTGGGGCTTCCTTGTATTTCCTGGAACATCAGGTATTGGTTGCTATCAGAGATGAGATGCTGGATTAGATGAGCATTGGATAATTGCGTGGTGGTTCCCCCCCTTCGGAAACATTAGTAACGAATGTATTACGTAGGTTGAGCAATTATATTAAAGAGAAGAAAGTGTCTTGGGCTGTGGTTTTGCATTGTTAACCATCCCGCTAGAGAAGATTTCTAAGAGCTCATACAAACGTAGGTAGTAATTATTAGATTATTGGTGGGCTACTTTCTCTTGCATAGCAGTGATTGTATCGATAATTTGTAACAGGTTCTAAATTACATCTTAGATGTGCTTTTCTTACCTGGTTTTTTTGGTGGGTATTTACATTTTATTTAGTTTGCTCAGGTCCTGTAACAGTTCAGCTACAAGTGTCCTTGGCACTTCTTCCCTGGAACAGAATGTGCTGAAGGAAATAAATGGAAGTTGCTATTTTTTTCCTGTGGCTTTGTTTGCCATTTCTGCCACTGTTATATTGCAGCCTTAGAGGATGTAGGACTGAAATCCTCTGCCATTTCACCGGGACTTAAGAAGGCTAAAATAGAGTGCACAAAGCTATCAAGCCGAATTGCATGTTCTTTTATGGGGCAGTTTTCTCTACTTTTCAACATTTTATTTGCTCACCAACTGTTTTGACTGACAGATCATCTGCAGGTGCTGACTTCAAGGGGAATGCTATACTTGATGCAAAGGACACAAATAAATATTGGGTTGTATCTGTAGCCTGAGGGTTTTTTTCTTAATGTTCAAAGGAGTCTTACTAGTCTTCTACAACAGTAGCAAGAATTGAGAGGAAAATGATTTTTTTTCCACTACAAATGTATGCTGTTATTGTCCACCCTTTGTAGAATATGACCCTATTTAAAGACTTTACTGTATTTTTACGCCTCTTTTTTTCTGACTTAGGCAAAAGACTTGTACAAAATCTAATAGAAGTCAAGTCGGACATAACTGCTAAGTTGATTTATTTGATTTCATAGTAAGTCAAGGTATAGTTTTGATGTGCTTGTATCTTAATATGAGGACATAAATCCACTACCTACTTTTCGTATCTCTTAGACTTACTGTCCAGAGCTTAAAATTTGTCCTTGAACTGCCTGACTCCTTGTGTCTTGATTTTTCTGGTGCTGTATCCCACGTGAATTGGAGCAGCTGACTTAGCCACAGGTACATGGTACTAGGTGACTCTGTCATCAGAAGATTTAGTTTGACAGGAGCAGGATGTTTCTATATCACAAACATGAATGCCTTAGTATTACTTACTGTGGGGAAGAACTTTATTTCAGTAGTTAAGTTCAAAAGGTTCACTCCGTGGGTTTAAAAGACATTTCTTGGAAGGTTTGGAGTAATATAAAAACTCTGTGCGTGATGGGTTTTAAAAACATTAAGAGCGTGTGCATAGTTCATTTATCTCAGATCGTCCTTTTGTTTAGCCATGCCCTTTCCTTGGTATATGAGCCATGTGTCAGGGACCAGCTATCATAGCATGCAAAACCAGCACAAGCCAAATGCTTAATAGCTTAATTTTCTATTTCATATACATTGGCAAGGGGGTTTAGACTACAGTCCCAAAATAGCTTTGATTCCGGTAGAGAACTGTGTCTGACTAAAGTTAATATTCTTCTTCATTAGGATTTTTGACTGGTGTGGCCCTGACTACATCTGGGCTTCCTGTTAATTCTTTAAAAAAATTAAAAAAACACAACCAAAAAAACCAAACATAAACCACGAGGCGCATCCACATATTCTATTAAGCCTGTCTTCCCATCACTAAAGCTTGTTAACTCCTTGATCACTGCTGAAAAAAAAAAATCTTCTATTAGCTCTGAACTTCAAAAGACTCAGATTTTCATATCAAACAGTCCTTCAACAGCTGTTTGAAAATCTTTAAATCCAAGGAGTTAGCTTCAAAGAAGACCTTGTGGGTGTTCTGAACCCAGTTGACAGGTAAACAGTAATTTATGACCAAAGATATGTATTAATGAAATGCCTTTCAACCATAGGGCAATCTCACACTCTTTCTCTTTTGATTCGAGTGGGAGGTTCCTAGATGGAGAGCAATGCAAGTGGATGACTTAATTAGCCACGGAGCACTGACGTTGCAGCCTTCTTACAATACCATTCTACCAGCATGCTTAAAATATGCTTTGTTTGGAGTGGCAAGCTGCTCCAAGCAGAAATGAATAGTTAGAACTTAATTTTCACTTGCTTGTAGGCCTTTTTCTTAAGGCTAGTCAAATTTAATTTTGAGGAGAATTGGTTCATGTGTAGTACAGCAAAGGTTATCAACAGCCAGTGTTCTAGGGGATACTGGGAAGGAGGAGGAAAAGCAGATGATTTCATGCTCTCCCATACCCATCAAAAAATGGGTCAGACTATTATGTATTCCGTGACTCAGGAGATGTAACTATTCCTTGTGCTGTGCTGCAGAATCTCATGAAGTGATTTTAGAGAGAACATGCAGAACAAGTGGCGGTTGGGAGGAGAGTGTGAATCTGCTGGCACAATGGCCCCATACGCAAGTCCAGCCTGTTTCCAAATGCTTGACTGAGAGTATCCAATGAAAACTGAAGTCCTACAGAACTTAGACTGATAAAGCGAGTTTATTCCTTTCCACTGAGGTTTGATACCCGTCACCTGCTACAATGCTGGGAATTTTAGATTTTTTAAAGAACTGCAGAGTTAGTATTTGACTTTTTTTTGAGGGAGAGAAGAGTATTAATGGCCAAAATTTCATGTGGCTGATTGCATATTGGTAAACTATTTTGGCAGTTTCATCATCCCTGTTTCCTTCCATCGCCTGTCGTCTGTGCTGTTGTGGTTTAAATAGCTTTTTTGATCCCTTCCAAAACAGCTGAAGTTCTGTCATAATCAGGACAGTCTTCTTTATGGTCACAGAGCTGTTTCGAAGTCTGTTAAACTGTTTTCTGAATAGTAATTAATTAGAGACCTTTAGAGATAAAGAACTTTTTTTTTTTTTAGCTTATCCATTACTAATTGATATCGATTAAAAATGTATATGTTTGACAATAACTAAATCTTCCTGGGGTACTTGTTCCATTGCTTTACTCTTGAGGTTACTCATTTAAAACAGAACAAAACAAACTCAGTTTTGAGCATGCTTCGTATCTAAGGTTGATGGAGTATTGTAAGAGGGGAGAAAGAATTGTTGAGAAAAAAAAACAAGAAAGGAAGAGACTCGCTATTTAAACTGGTCTGATTAAGTATCCATATTATTCCATACTTGGCCTCAACAGGACCTAATCTCAGCTTTTACCGAGTCCTTTAACTGGTATGTTTCAATGTTGAATAAGATAGGTAGAATTTCGTAGGAAAGATGTACCATTTAAAAATACTGTACTGTAAACTGTGCTGTATGAGTAAAGGAAAGGATATATATTTACGTGGAGTATTTTGATGTCAGATTGCAACTTGAGAATGTAGACAGTGCAGTTTGGTTTTATTACCTGCTTCTGTTGTCAGAATACTAGGACCCTCAATTCTAGAATTTAGACTTTTCTTTCTAAAGCATGCATGTTTTGGAATTAGCTCAAGTGATCAGCTTTGATTCTGCTCATTCTTCACCTCCCCTAGCAGATGGCTGGGTGGCATTGGGTCTCTTATCTTGGCAGTGTGGCTGCTTCTATAATTTAGCTGGTAGGGAAGAAGAGAAAACAGAGCTGTATCATTAGGTTATTAATAACCTATGAAAGAAGCAAATTAGGGTGGGTCTCTTGTTTCTGAAGAGGCTTGAGAGAGAGTTCTACTGAGATGACTGCTGGTCAGTCTTACCAGAGAATGTTTGGAGCTTCAAAATACCTTGGAATGGGGCAGCCTGCTCAGTGCCACACCTGCAGGCACAGAAAGGAAGACGGTGAGTGTGAGAGGGGTATTTCCTAAGTGAAAAATTAGAACTGATGTAGAGAAAACAACAGGAAACACATGTCATCATGTTGCAAGAGACAAACCATTCAGTGCTCAGTTAGATGGAGTTTCCATCAGGATTTAACTTGTATTGTTATCTAATCATTATGATAATAAAATGGGCTACCAAAATAGTACCCTGTCAGGATATTACTAGGTAGTCTCCCAAAGGAGAAGTCAAAATAGCTTTATTGATGATACCTAAGTTATCTGGTAAAATATAACACTCTAGGGGTCCAGGCCTAAGGAAAGGAAAATAATAGAGGCCATAGCAGGTCATTTCTTCTGATATTTGTAATTGTATAATCCTGAATGGAAATATCTGAATTATATTCTTCGGAATGACAGCTATTAGGATGTCACTTTAAGGGGATGGGGGGAAAGGGTAGCAAGAAACATTAGTACTACTGTTTTAGACCTCTCCTCTTTGAAGTTCCTGCGGACATTTATTCTGTTGCATAAGTAGCTTTCCCAGCACACTATGGGATTTTAATTCTTTAGACTTTTCCCTTTGTATAACAGCTCAATCTTATGTAACAGTAAAGGGCAAAAGAATTTTCTTCCGTGATCACTGGGAGTTCAAATGGGACTGTAAAGTGAGATACTGTCTAACATCAGCTTATCAGAACCATAATGATGCCATTGCTGGAACAGAGCGAACAGAGAAAAGATTTTATCAAAGACAGTTCTGTTCAAGAAAACCTTAGCCAATTTCACCCATAGGAATACTTTTGAGCTGAGGATCATGGCAAAAACATTTTGAAATCTTTCTTGCTTCTCCTTAGTCTTTCAGACTTGTAATACTTGAGATACTAGATACTGAGCTGAAGTAACCCATTGTGCTCCTCAGTGTGATGGTATAAATGATTTCAAGCAGTGGTAAGTTGAACATCCTAGTATGTGGAATCAAGATTTCCGTGCACTAGGCTGCCTGTGCTCAGCTGAGAAAGGTGGCCTTAGACAAAAGGTCCTATAACCTCAGGTCTTCAAATGAATCCAAATGCCTCTGAGCTGAGCAGTACATCAGAGCTTCTTCAAATTCACCCGTATAGTTACATAGTCCAGACAGAATGTTCACTAGATGTCCTGGTGTGTGTGGCACGTGACAGCAGAACAAACATCTGGTTTTATTTTCTTCATAAAACAGTTTTTGCATTGAGCTGAACTGATAGCATGTGATTTGTCAGCGAATAAGTTACAATTCAGTGTGAGTATTTCCTGTTCTTCCAAAGGCTGGGCTCTGCCAGCTTCCAGTACTTCAGTCACTCAAGTGTGAACAAGCAAGCAGCCCAATATTGAATGAAACACAACCTAAAGGCACAATTTAGGTAACTCAGCTGGTTAGTGTTTTGATAAAAATATGGGAATGTGGACTGATTTACTGATTGTTTTTTCAGTTCACAGGTATGTTATAGTGAGGTTTTGTTTTTTTTTAAATATTTTTTTTTCCTGAATGATATTGCGAACTGAGGATTTTCATGTGAATGTCTGCCACTGGCAGAGTGACTAGTTGCTGTCCCTTTCAGAGGTATTTATACATTGAGTTTCTTTTGAACTTGGTGAGAATTAGTTGCTACTGCTTCCAGGGTATTAAGGTTAAGCTACGCAGGAGCCAAATAGCTGTTTAGGGAGTAGGCTCCTGAGATGTCTTTGTACTCCAAACTTATATTCTATGGATAAGTGATTGTCTGGTAGTCAGCCTGGCTCAGAGAGAAGTGCTGCAACCAGTGATGTGGCAGGAAGAAAACAGTGACGAGAAAGAATACTTTAAAATCAAGCAATGGGATATGGATACAAATATTCCATGGTATTATTAAAATGTAGCATGATGCTGCAGAAGGCAAAAGCAGAGAAATTTGTGTTACAAAGCCTTGCTGATGAGTCTGGCTTCAAGCAGGAACCTCTTTTACAGTGTAAGAAAAACTGCAGATATTTGGGGATAGCTGAATTGCAGGTCAGTGTCAAAACACAGAAGAGACAACTTTTTTATTAGAATGTGAAGGCGGGGAGATCCAAGAGCCTGACTTGTAGCTCCAATAACAAGACTACGAATGTCCTAGTCTGCCTGGATTTTTTTTTTTTTATCTTAGCATGGATCATGACATTCACTGACAAGAAAATGTTACTTGTTTATCTGGGCTGTGGCTATTTGGTATCAGGGGTAGTTTGGAGTACTGATTTAAAGTTTCTGTTGACTTGCCTACAGCAGGAAAGGGCCTGCCAGTATTTGGCTGGTTCTGGCAGGTTTTGCCTGTGGTTGTTCAGGCCTATTTGACAGAGTTCCAAAGTCTGTTTGCCTTTACAATGCATTTCTAACATTTTTTTTTTTATTCTTTCATTTGTTCATTTTTTTTCTTTGACACTGTCTCAGCTTCTCCTTACTGTTAACAACTTTTTTCCTCCTCTGAGGTAGAATACCAGTAGCCATTATTTCTATTGGACTGTTATGTGCATGTGACCAAAAGATGTGTTTTAGAAGCAAGGGGAGGACGCATATTTAGTAGGTAAAAATCTTCCATGCCCCTGATAATGAAGTTGCCTTGAAAAAGTAAATAGAAGTGAAAAAGCCATCTAAAGTTGTGTTCTCTTTCTAGTGGTCCCATTCTTGAACTCAGAAAAATGAGTCTGCAAGCTGCTGTGCTTTAGTGATAACCTTGTCTCTCTTGACAGGCTCTGGCTTCAAAGCTGTTAACTTGGCAGCTGAAAGTTCAGCAACATGGCACGCTGTTGACCATTCCATCCAAGGAGATTTTTCTTTTTCCCTAACTCTTGCAAGTGTATAATAATGCTCAGGCATATTTCAGTAGTCATACAGAAGCAGATAGATTCTATTCTTTACTACACTCAGAAGTGACCAGAAAGGATTATGATGGCAGCAACAGAATGCAGAGAATGAACATGGCAGCTGATAGAGTGTGATGAATAAAAATGAAGTTGTTCGGATTCATATTTGGATATTGAAATATGGGGCACCTGCACAGGTATTCAAACATAATTAGCAAACTGAATTGGCCAAAGTGGCATGATGCGTAATCAGCAGCTCGCTATCATCTTTATAGCCAAGCTGCCTCTTGGAAAAGCAAATACCATCAGTGTCTCGTGTATGCGCTATTTCAGTTTCTGTTGTTCTAATGAAGCAGATTGGAGTGGGAAAAGTCAAAGCCAGTTCAAAAGGAAAGTTGAAGTGACATTTGTGGGTACAAGATGCTTTGCTTCTATGTTGTTTTTCTTTTTCCCTCGTTCTCTAAATCTTCGACATTCTTGGTTTGCTGACATTAATTACACAGATATTTCCATTCTGTCAAATTCATTGTTGCTGACCTGCCTCCTTATTTAGGTTGTGGTTGGTTTTTCTTTTTTTTCTTTTTCTTTTTTTTTCCTTCCTAAAACTTTGGCATCCAAAATGCACTGGTCCGTAGTTCTCAAGCTCTCAGGGTTCAGGCTCTATGCTCACAGATTGTTTATTTCCTCAGCCTTTAATATTGTCTTTTGTCTTCTTGGATGGGCTGTGCTAACACATCTTTTGGTGTTCAGTGTTGTAGGGAGCTAGCATATGGAATTCGAATGGAGGATCATGTTGATGCAAACTAAATAGCTGTTATCTCAGACCAGCAAGTAAATGTAATTGTTAAGGTTCTTATGATTTTTCTTTTTTTATGTTTGGCAATTTTATGACTGGCTACACAGTATCATATGTAAAGGCGTAAGCTATTTCTCTGGGATATTTGGGTCTGTGTTACGTCTATGTGCTAGCAATAGAACTTAGCATTTTCTCAAGTTTTGGATATAGTGGAATACAACTCTCTGTCAGGATGTAGTGAGGTAGTGAGCTGTACCAGTGAGGTAGTGCTCTGGAGTAAACTGTAAGCTGGCCATTTCATTTTTGGAAATGCTTATAAAGAACCTGCACGAAAGTTATAATGTTTGAACAAGGAGAACAGAAGTTCTCGAAGAAAACTTTAATCACTTCTTAGATTTTTTCCTATACCCAAGTATGAACTGGGGTGAAGCCCTAAGTTGTAACACGCTGCTCTATGCCCCACTAGCAATGTGTTTGCAGAACAGGGCTCTAAATGTGGTTGAAATAGTTGTTATTCAAGTAGTATCCCCGAAAGCCTTTTCCTGTAATTTTCAGTAACTCATAAGCTTACTTTTTTGTTTGTTTGGGTTTTACTGTCTTATTTCAGGTATGTGAAATTATTCTGACTGGCAAGAGATTCTCTTTTTTTGATTGGAACTTTTTGGTGATTTGTTTCAAGGAAATGACTTTAGCTTTCCAGAGCTTTACTTCTACAGATTGACTTGCAGTAATTTCTTGCTTCCAAATGTATTTATTATCTGTCAGTGATAGATACTGTAGAGTGCACAGCCCCCAGTGAAAACATTGTCTCTCATTCTATGACAAAAATGAGTGTAATGACTTGAGATAAAATTTGTGAGTGAACTTACTTGTTCTATCCCTTCCATTTTTTAACCTCTGTGGTTTGGTGGTTTTTTTTTTTTGCCTTTTTTTTTTTTTTAGAAAGGAATGTCTCTTCAGAAAACATTTAGTTTCAAATTGGAACAGCCAATTTTTCCTGAGTCCCAGAAACCATTTTAAATAAGGGGGGAAATCTTTGTAGCATTGTGATAGTTGTTCCAAAAAACATCTCCTCGTGTCTTGAAAGTATAATTGCATTTAATTGAAATAATTCATTTTCTCACTTAAATTTTTTTCCTCTCTTGTTCTTCCATCTTCATTTTTCTGGACTTTTTACTACACTGGTGTTGTGTGACTGTTACCAACATATTACTGCTGATGCTGTTTAGCTAGATGATGTATATTTTGTTTGGCCTGTGTATTTGTTGATAGAAATGAGATTGTCTGTTAAGATTTCTAAAATACCCAGTAGTGTCAAAGGATACCTGACCTCTCAAAAATGTCCAGTTCACTTTTATCTGTCTGTGCAGATGGCAACTTCAATATCTGAGGTATTTGTGTCACATGAAAAAAAGAACAAATCTCTTGTACAGTTTTGTTAATCTTGAAGAAGAGACACCGCTCTGGGTTTTGAAACGTTGTCAAAGTGTGGATGGAAAATAATAGCTTAATGGTCTCATTATAACCAAACTTGCGTATCTGAATCTGTTCTGCTCCTTCATGCCAATCACCTTCAGAATCATGTTTGCCATTTCAAGGCCATTTTTGAAGGGAGAATTTAGAAACTTCAGCTGACAACTGAATGTGCTAAATAGTGTTCTAAAAATCTTTGTGTTCGAATTTACAAAAACAAAAAACCCAAACCATGTTGGCTAAATACAGTGTCAGGAAACAAAAGAATGATGTTGAGAATCATACCAAACCTGGAAAACTTACAGTATTCTGTTTGTCTTTGATCTGAGTATTGTCTAACTTTCGTGCATGTGATATGGAACAATCCAACTTACATTTTAAGGCAACCTAGTGATGGCAGTAGGATATGGTTTAAAATGTATGTGTCTAGTCATGTGATTATACCTTGGAATATTTTTTTGTCTTGCTGTAGAGAGTTTCTTATTGTTCCTTGCTTGCAATATTATGTGTTACTTTAATAGCTGTTAAAATGAGCACTTAGATTTATGATACCTTAACACCCTGTGGTTTGGGCTTTTTTTTTTTTTTTGGAATGATTCTCCAAACTCAATACAGTCTCTGTAACTTAGTTAACTTTTTTAATGTACAAAGTCTTTCCTTGCTGTTGTCTTAATTTGTATTAGGAACATCTATCCATGCAGGTAATACTGTTCATAGTGTTATGGGCCCAGACAGAGCTATTTATATTAAATAGATCTTTGAAAAGATGTTAAAATACTCTGGATTCCCAGTTCTGGTCCTTGAAAGCATAATCAACATGTTCATTTTTTGTCTGTTAATGCAAGTCAGTTTTGTGTCCTTGTGAAGGTTTTGGTTATGTTAGAGGTTGACGCCCATGGAAGCTCCTCATAATGCCATTGAAATTGGTTATGTTCAGATCTTCGGAGATGAACAAAAAAATACAAAATTTCCATCTCTCAGCTAGAGTAGGTTCCTGAGTTTTCCACTGAATATTGCTTTCACTGGAAGAATGCTAGTTCACTTCCAGTGAAACACTTTGAAGGGACATCTCTTTGTTGATTAAGATTCAGCAGAGTGAGGTGTGTCACAGAAAAGCAGGCTAATTTCCCTATGTCCTTAATAGGTAGAGTGGAACCCCAGCTTCAACAAGGCTTTCCAGTGTATGGTGCAAGAGTCATTGACAGCTAAGGATTTTTCAAGTTGCTCTTCTTTACCACATTTTCCTTTTCCTTTCATGTCTTAGCACAACTAACTCTTTTGGGGTTTGTGAAATCTCTGCAGTTACTTGGAAAATTACATTCAATTTTTTTTCCTTTCCAAGTAAAAATTAAAATTGCTTTACTGTTAATTTCAGAAATACTGGAAGAAGCCTTAGCCTGTCTCTATGCCCTTGCTTTCAGCAAAACTGCAGATGTACTTCTTGGCTATTGGACTTTGAGTCATGGATGCCTTTGTGTGGAAAAGTTGTAGACAAGGTCAGAGGAAAGTCACCTTGGGTATCTCTGCCTACCTCACTGCAGATGCCATGAGGTGGTCTTTCTGGTGTGGACTAAGCTGCAGGCATCGCTAACTTTTTCTTTTGGCCCCCTTTTTATAGCTGTCAGTGTGCGTGATCGTGTGTTTTTTGAATGATGAGGTTCTGCCACATACATACAAAATGTTCAGATTTTTAATAGCCTTATTTATATGTTATGTAAAAGAGGCAGAGGGCAGGGAAACAACACTAACATTTAAAGCTTCTCGCTCTGTGGGCCATTAAACCTCTAGGTTGTTTTTCATTAGCAACATTATACAATGTAAATGATGACACTCTTGAGGCAGGGAGGTGTGGGAGACAGATAAGGTGTCTGAAGTGATGAATTAGTGCTCTAGCGACAATACTAATTGTATGTGATGTTGAACTCCTATGTATGTTGTCTGACAGCGACATGAGACATATCCTCCTCCTCTTCCTTTCATTGAATTATCATCTATAACAACTAATCCCCTTCCCTAGCCTGAGAGCACCCTCCTCTGTGAAAGATTTGTAACTCTTTCTCTCTCTCATGTACTTTGTGACTCTTCAAAGTAAGGCACAAAGGCCATGCGCATACAACCGTGTAACCCCAGAGAAAGAGCAACAGCCTTGAGGCAGGCATTTGGAAGTACTGGTCAAGTTCTATGAAATAGATAGATAAAATTACCTGATATCCTGTTCCTCAGCTGCACAAGTAAAGAACATTTAAATCAGACCCAGCACTGGATCCATATTGTTAGGAGACTCAGCAGAGAACTCTCAAACTGCCTATGCTCAGATGCTTTAGTAGCCTCTGTTCTTCTCTAAGTGGCCCATCCAGCTCAGCATCCTGGCCTGTGGATGAGGCAGTATTTGAAGGTTTACACCATCCTTGCTTATGCTGCATCCATCTTCTGGATTACTGGAGAACTTTCACTTTCTCTTGCTGTCTGCTGTTTTTTTCTAAGAATTAAAAACAAAAAACCTTTTTGAGTGTACTTATATTACCTCATAGCTCACAGTAGTTGATCAAATTATAGTGCTGAACTGCTGTTTACTGCAGGCATGATAACACTGTAGGACGGCGTGGTTCAGATGAAAGACTAGATCATGTCAGTAAACATAAGGGGAACATACAGGAGTGTGGTACCTGCAGAAGAAGAGAAATGAGTTAAGGGTAAGCCTGGGATAAGCATTGGTAGGGCAGACAAGAAACTGCAAAAGAAAGGCAGAGTTCTCAGAGGCATTTGAGAGGGAGAACAAATCAACAGCTGGATCACTGAAAGTTATTCAGAGGTTAATTTAACAGATAGATTTGTATGGAAGCTGGTTCATATTTTCTCATTTTCATGGGGAGATTTGCCTGAATAAGCAAGACTGATTGAGCCTGCAGATGTTGCATTACTATTAAAATTGTTATTTACATTATGTGAATTGGACATTCAGCTCCCTGAGACAGCTTGGAAAACATCAGCCCTACCCGCGTAATGAAGATGACCCATATTAACCTACTGTGGGACTTTGTTTCCCTTGTTCCTGGACTCCCGAAAGAGTCTGTTTCTGCCTTCAAGGTGACTGTCTTGGTCTCTAAATTCAGGCACAGAAACCTCTGCATTTGTGTGCAAAGGTCACAGATTCAGTAAGACCAGATAACCTACTTCCAGGTGTTTATACACAGAAGATAAATCCATCCAGTATAAATGGCCAAGCCCCACAGACACAACCCTGTTATAGGAAGGTATCTACACTTGCTGCATCCAATTTATGGAGTGTATGCAAATTTAAATGTCTTGTTGCCGATGGAGAAGAACATCATGAAAATTTCAATAAAACAGAAAAAAGGTGGTAGATGGTGAGGAAGTCTGAAAAGGTTCGGTATTTAGACAGCTGAGGCAATTAGCTGGTCTGAAACGATATCCAGAGTTTGTTCAGAGTATCTGCATTTTGTGAAGTGAAAAAGTTCAGATGTTCTGCTGTTGCCTAAGTTTGCTTTTTAAGAGCTGAGAACTTGACATGTCAGTATTTTTGGCTCTGTGTGTGTGCACACACCGTGTTGTGTGTCTGTTGAAAAAGCTGTGGACTGATTTGCACGTCTGTAACAAGAAAAAGAAAAACACAGGCCACAGCTTGAGAACCACCTGTGAGTACCTTGCTCTTATTTTTTGCTCGTTTTGTTTTGTGATGTGTTGGCATATATTGATTACATGGGTAGATTTTTAGGATGATGAGCTATAGAGATTGAGCAGCACGTGTCGTGAGAATAAAGCAGTTCAATGAAGAATGCTATTTTTATCTACTTGTGTCATATTCCATTTTTACCTCTTTATTATGTAATTGCTCTGTTGTAGTCTTGTGTAAACAAATCTGAATTTACCATCACAAAACTACTTTTTTTTCTTGACTTTTCTGTCTTTTTTTTTTTACTTTGTTTTTCATGGTTTATAATTGTGAAGTTTTGTCTATACTAATTCTAGCGGAATAATTCGGAATTAAAGTGGTTGGGTAGTCAAACCCTATTGTTTGGCAGGAGGGATTACAGGAATGCTTTAATACTGTAGAAATTAGCTCTAAATGATTGATTGAAAAGCAGGTTTTTTTCTTACTGCACTCTCACTGAAAATCTAATAGCATATGAGAATAATAGTGCTGAAGTATGTTAATTGGATAACTTGCAGAATGTAGAGCATGGCTTTTCACAGGAGCATAGTGAATTTGAGGAAAGATAGGCAGCCAACTGAAGATCACTTATGTGTCTTAAATCTTGATGTTATTTTTATTTTCCCATTTATTATTTTTGCTGTTATTGTTCCAAAATGAATCCAGTAACTAAAACACTTCAAACTGCGATAGGATTTACAGGGAGTATACTTAAATGTGAAAGGCTGTGAAGATTGGTAATATTAATGATCTCCACTCCAGTTTGGACATGTAGGCTTGCTGTTTAATTGACTTAATGTCTGGAGCCAGGAACTACAGAAAACAAACCAGATTTTGTTTTCTTCCCCTACCACTTTTCTGTCTTTTTAAAGAAGTAATAGAAATTTTTGAGAACCTGATTTAAAAAGTGAAAGGAGCAAAACCAAAATACATTTGGCTTTAAAGTAGCCTGAGCTGCCTTCTATGAGAACTTCTAGTGCTACTGCAGTTGAACTGTGTATTTCAGTGTAGTAACGTAGTTCTGCTAGCACAGCTTCAGCCTGGCCCATGAAGACAAACCTGAAGATAATGCAGAGAATGACTGCAGGCAGAGTACTGCTTATCCTGCAGTAATGTCGTGTTAGATTCTGCAGCAGAGACTCCACAGCTTTTTACACTGAGTTCCCTCCCACATCTCCTGCCTTGAGTTTTTTTTAACTCTTCTATACTTTAAACTCCTTAAAATTACTTAGAATATTTGTATTGTATTATAAAGTCAAAATTTAAGATTTGCGTTAAGTTCACTTCTGTGGCAGCCCATCCCTCACCATGCAGTGATATCAAACAAGGACCATGTAGGCAGTCCTCCCTCCCCTCCCCAATATCCCTTTCTTGCTGATTGCTGCAGCACTCTATAATCAAGCGCTCAGCTATTGTGAGTGTACTTCAGCTTGTTGTAATTGCCCTTTGTTTCAGTCAAGAGACTGGTAATTGCTCCTGTGGGCCTTGCCTTTTGCTTCACCAGCATTTGATTGAAACCAGTCATTTATTGTGGTAAAAACGTAAGGCTTTCTGCAGTGTTTACAGATAAGCTTTCTGTGTGACAGTCATTTAGTCTACCCAACCATCCATACATTAAAGATATTGCACATTTTCCCTTTCTCTATTCAGACAAATCAACTGCTGTTTTCAGTTTGATTACATTTCAGTTCATAGAGATAATCTTAGCTTCTGCTTGGAGCAAGACTGCCTTTTGCTGGGCCTGTGGTAGTCTTCCTGCTTTGGAAATTCCTGGTGTGAAACTCATTAATAAAATGGACTAACTACCTTTATGTGTACTTAATTATTCCCTTTTCCTTACCGCTGCATAAAAGAATATAATACTGCTTCGTGAGGCCTTTTAAGCATTAGTAGTTTGGAACCTGCTGAGGCTTCCTTTATCAGTTACTCAAAAATTATTAACTAGAGCTTATTTATAGAGTTACAAGTCTTTTGGTAATCACCAAGTTTTCTTGCTAACAAAAGACGTTATGTCTGAAAGTGCTTCAGTGTTTATGAAAGAAGCCAGAAAAACCTTAGAAGAAGAAAACTGGGATGGAACTTATTTGAGTAGTCCCAAATAGTGAGATGGCTGATGTATGTCAGAGGGTTAATTGAGCTGTTCCTGGGATGGGCAGTCTGGGTAATAGGGGATATGTAAGTGGTTTTATGTCTTAAGAAATTCAAGTGGGCATGTTTCACATTAGTCATTAAAATTGGATTAAAGCTAACCATTGATAACCTGAATCTTGCAATAACCTAGAAGTAAAAATGTTCAAGTTGGATTCAGTGACCAGTTGGTCATTAGGAGTGCTTTTGCTCTTCTCGGTGAGCTTAGCATTACCTGTTATTACTCCCTCAGACATCTAGTTTAAATTTTGTTTAAAAAGGGAGCATTCGAAAAACATTATACCTTCTCAACTTTCTTCCCTAGATGAAACAGGAAATGTCTCGGATTTTGTTGTTTGAGAACTTTGCCTTTTATTAAGCAAATCCTTCCAAATGATTTGTAGGAGTTAGTCTCAGCCTTCATGTCTCCTTAGTGGTCAGATGTGTGACCCCAAGGGTTGTGGAGCTGGTTGTTTTGCTTGAGCAATCAAGACTTCTGCTCTTAGAGTGTGCAGCTATCTTGCAGGTATATTCCACCTAGGATCACTTAAACCCATAGTTTAAAGTCTAAGTTAGGAGTCTGTACGGACCTTTAAAGTCGGTGTGATGTATTACACTGAGACACTGAGGCCCACAGTGTGTTAATGGTGCTTTATGAGCAAGTTGTCTTTTCAGTTCAGTTTTAGATCTGTGCGTGCCAGTTTCCTGAACAGCATTTTTGGTAGGTACCTTTAACATGGTGCCTTTGTTGGCAGTGTTGCCTTTGAAGGTCGTAAGTTTGTACAATACTTCACAAATTAAGGAGTTACCTGCAGTAAGTGGTGATTCAAGTTGTTGCTTTAGATCTGTTAGATCTATTGGATCTATTTTACCAAGACTCAAATCCTTGACGGTTTTGATAATTGTAAGGACAAAGTTTTGTGAAGTCAGTGGGTGATGCTTTCTGCTTTTGTTGGTGACATGCCAGCATTACATAATGCCCTTCCAAGTTTTATGAGTCTGCTTGATCTTTGTGCGAGTGTTTATTGCTGCAGTTATGTATGAAATCTGGCTTGTGATACACAGTTACACAAGGGAAATTATTTCTGTGATCAGTTTAAGGAGTTCTTAATTTGTCTTTACCATTGCCTTTGTTACAAGCAAAACTATTCCCTCTGGCTTTTTTACTTCTTCAGGTGGTATAGTAAAGGCTGGGTAAGAACAATAACTAATCTGAAGGGGACAGGTGACATTTCATAGGGAAATAGGTTACTTTTCACATCCTACCCTCAGTAGCGGTCTTGCTTTGCTGTGCTATGGAAAAATGAGATCTAAGAATTGGCGGATGACTATGATGCAAGTTACAGGGAGAATTTGAACTACAGGCTGTAGCTCTTTGCCATTTTTAGATGTGCGTGGTGTTTTGTGGTCAGCATGCATGTTTTTTGTTTTCTTGTGATCCAATGAATAGCCTGTGCTTAGTATGTGATTGCAGGGAGCTGAACTTGAAAATGCAGAAGTCTCTCCTTGTGCCATTTTTCTATGGGGTTTTGTTTATTTCTTTATTGTAATGTTCCTTCCAGCTGGTACCTGGCGTGGTCAAATTTGCATGCTGCTGAGCCTGTGGGATTTATTTTGTCACAAAGGTCCAGGCTTGCTTTCCTTTTCCTTCTTTCAGAGGTAGGTTTTTCTTTCAGGAATTTTGCAGTTTCATGGTCTTACTCAGTCTACAGGAGTCAGTAGGAGAAGATAGGAGAACGTAGTTAGGTCAGTTAAGCAATGTCAAATAGGGATAGAAAATTAACATCAATATTGTCTGTGACTTGTTTGCTGTGCTTCCTCTGGTAAAAGTATGTAATGCAAAACCTCCGAGGAGGTTCATTCTGCATTACTGACAGAATGGTCAGTAGGAGGTAGGGGTTAACACTGAACCTCTTCCTTTCATGATGTTAAGTAAAAATCAGTAAAGGTGAGATGAGCTGCAGTGTTCCGTAGATGGGTCAAGTTAGGCTTTCCCTGTGTGTGAGGTGGGCGTATAGCCTGTAGCTCATGGTGCCATTGCTACGAGGTCCTGCTATGGCTTAGACCAAAGAATTGAGCAGCAAAACCATCTGGAACAATATTGTTTTCCTCTGTGAAGGTCTAATTGGATGTTTTTCTCCTTCAAGGCTTGCATAGCACAGACTAAGTGAATACAGTAAAATACTTGGGCATTTGAAAGTTTTGTTACTGGTCCTAAAACAAAACTCCTGTGACAAATGGAAGACAAATTAAATGGAAGGCTATTTCAAACAAATCAGTCCTCCTTAGGGGAAAGACAAGTCTCCAGCTATTTATACAAAAGAAGCAAAGATCTGATCGGCTTATCAAAGCTGTTGTATTTTCCTATATAACACAAATACAGGAAACAGTTATAGTGCTGAAGCAGGACACCCTTGAAGGTGCTGATGAAGGCAGACGGTTAAACAACGCTGAGAAATGCATCAGAATGACAGTAACAGACATGGTATGGGAGCTCAGCTATCTTACCAACACCTGTCTACTCTGTATACTCTCATCATTAATACTGTTGCTTGGACAGTACAGTTGTTATTGTCAGTAGTAGAACAACTTTTTACTGTTACGTTCCCTACCTATATTGTGGTTAATTAATGTATGCATAAGAAACCAGCATCTGTGTTCCTGCTCCTTGGTTGTCATCGTTATTGATTGCAATTAGCAGTGACACTCGTGTGTGTGTAAAAAGCCTGCTATGAAACCCTAAACCCCATTCCTCTTGCTGCCTGAAGCACCCCTTTCTGTAGTAGGTGCTTGGACTAGAAACAAACAGCATTTAAAAAAAGAAACAAAGCACAAGCCCCATCCCACAAAGAAAACCACCCAAACCACCTTAGCTTAGACTTTCAGGACTATTTTTGTTAATGCTGACAGGTTTGTGAGTTCTTGTGTGCACTGACCTTATGTGAAATGAAAATTGGATTCTGCGTCAGAGAGTAGGCTTTGAGTAGAACCGAGGAGAGAAAGGTGTGCAGAACAGAAAATCCATCCACTACCTTGCTACTCTAGTGTTTGCAAACAGAAACGACTTGGCCAGTCATACACCAGCCTTGGCCACCTTGCAGTTTAATGAGTGTATTTTACATGTATAATTAGCTAGTTTGTTTTTTTAATGCTGAAATTTTCTTTTAGTCAAAACTCAGTCTTGTAGTAACATGAATTTTTCAAGTGTTCAGATTAACAAGATTCTAATGGATATACTCCAAGGATAAGTGCATGGTCCTGCACAAAAAAAAAGGCTGAACACTATGCTCTGGCTGACATGACATATACATGTACACAGGTCAGTTTACATTGACAATGTGTTTCGCTACATGCCATAGTTTAACTTGTATAATGACACTGAAGTTTCTGTGGATTTTGCCAGTAGTTCCTTATAAACTAGCACGGCTGGTTTATGGATACTGAAAGTCTTGCTTGGAGATCAAAAGGGGCCTTTTCCCAGGATTCAGATATGGAAGGGAACCTGTGTCTCCCATTCTGGAAATAATCAGCTGTATTTTCATGGAAGCATATGTGGTCTATATACATTTAGACGAAGAGAACCCCAGCTCACTAAGTGGAAATTAAGGGCATTAAAATGAGCATCTTGAGGAAAAAATGAAATAAAATGAGACAGTGACATGGTGAACCTTGAATTACTGAAGCTCCTCGAGTGGTAGTGCTCTGTCATTTCTTCCCCTTTCCGTGAGTGTTTCACAGCTGGGAAGTTTCCCAGTGAAGAGCTGAAGTGCTGGCTATTGTGCAGCTATTAAGGCAAATTTCTGCTTGCCTTGCTCACTGGTAAAATCTTATCAGGCCCGATTCTCCCCATCTTGTGCTCTCTGCAGTCAATTGCACCTGTGCAAAGTGGTTGTAAATTGCTACTGTTTATGAACTGGTAAGAGTTTTATCTCACCTTGTGCTCTATCTACAGGACTGCAAAAAGCAGCATGCAGTGCAGAATCAGGCCCGCTTTTCATATATCAAAGGAGTTGTACTTGATAACAAAGGCCCATAGAAAAATATGTGAAAACAGCAAGAACATTGGGCAGGTGTCTGAAAGACTCAAGCCCCAAAAATACCGAAGACAAGACAGTAGCAGGTTACTTGGCTGTCAGCTGGGCTCTTCAGAGACACAGTGTGGATGGATAGTGTCTGTTGGCAAGTTGCTTGGGCAGCCGGGCTTTGCAAGGAGCCGAACTCCTGCAGTTACAAGACTTGAACCTATCTCAGCACCTTTCATATGTTTGTGGAGTTTTAAGTGTAGGAAGTTGTAGTTTTCATTTTATTCTTTACTATTTGGCCTGTAGTAATGTCAGCAATAGATTCCTTCTGCATTGTTTGGAGGAATGGAACAGGCGGAGTGCAGCAGCCAAACATTCCTTCTGTTGCAGTCCCTGCAGAGGGCGTAGTCGCCTGCATGGGTGGTTGTGAAGAAACAAGAACAAAACCCACAACGAAACCCCTCTACCAATTCAATAAAAGTAGGCAGTGTTTCTTGATCCTTGGAATCGGCAGAGATGGAGTAAGAATACTTGTGTGTCGACCAACCAAGCACATCCAGCAGGGGCAGCTCGCTTGGTGCCTCTGCGTAGTACCGTAAACCAGGGCAGAATGAAACACAGCAAGAATGACATGGCCGTTCCCATCTAAGGTACCTCATGTGAATGATACCCCTTTGTGTTTTGAGATACGGCTTTTGCTCTGGTGCCGGGTTAGATGATGTAAGCTTAGAAAAATGCAGCATAACAACTGTACTGAGAACTCGAAATGCTAGTGACTCTTAAGTGCTGTTAAACAGTTTGTTCTTTTTAAGAAGTGCAGCTTATTGACACTACAGAGAAATTTAATTAGTTGGCATTTTTTACCCTTACTCTATGGTAGAAGAAGCTAAAAAGCTTTACATAATCAAATAATCTTGAATTTAACCAACTTGTTTATTTAAAGAGAGTATATTTTTTAGAGAAAACCATAGTCTACTATGTAAATTCTTTTCAGTTCTTTTAATTTTTATTGATTTTGATTAGCCAACTAATTTGTACTTAATCAATAAGCGTGATTTTGATTAGCTCATTTGGAACCCTTAGCATAGAAGACTGACATAGAGAAGGGATTAGCAAAGTGTTTTGCTGACATCCCAATCTATTTCAAATGAATGCAAGCTTTTCAATAAATATTTAATGGGTAGTTGTTTGTGGTTTAATAGAATTAGATAATTCTATTAGAATCCTGTTTGAAGATTTACATGTACCACACATCACTGCTGAGGACGTGGTTAATAATTTAGGCTAAGTGACTAGTAATTAGAAACACAGCCAGATTAAGTATGGACTTTTTTTAGGTCACTCAGGGATTTAAATGGCTGCATGTTTGTGATGTAACTGCAACTCCATTCTTAGGTTCTCTCTTGCATGGAAGAACTAAATTGGTGAGTTTGGGACAAGCCTTAAATGTGATAACAAAGCATGAGGCCTCTGGGGTTTATTTAGTATCTTATCCTCTGAGTTAATGAGTTGGAAAATAGTTCACTGTTTATCTACAGTAGATTGAGCAGATGTTACCAATTCAATTTTATGGTAAGTAATCTTTGAGAGATTGTCTTCTGCCCATTACTTTCTCATGGGTCGAACCTCTGCTGTCCTCTTGTTGGCTTCAAGAGAACATTTCCCACACTGGTCATGGAGTTGACAAAAGACTAGTGCAGCAGAAATTCATACAGCTGGTTAATATGAGGAGGCTTTGGAAAGATCTTTGGAAAAATACCCTGAATTTAGTGATGTAAACTGAATCGCAAGGAAAATGATAAGCACTCGAGGAAAGTTAAAACTAAGTAAAATACAGGTTGTGTATTTTTCTATTGCTGCCACCTAAATCAGCTTTGGTTTCAGGCGAAGCTTTAGGAATGGTGATACAGTGTGCACAGAAATCTCTATGGACACTTAATTTAGGGCTAGTACAAAGCTGCAGTGAGCTGCTGTAGGGTGCTGGTTGCAGTCTAGACCTACTCTCTCTGGATTCCAGTGAGCGTGGTTTGATTAAAATATGTTATCTCATCTACTGCAGCAATCTTAGAACGTTAAGACAATATGAATGCGTAAGTGAGTCAAAGGAGCATGTCCAGTGAGAAGCTTTGTGTCCCATGTAGCCCCTCTATCGGTCAAAGGAGGACAACAGGAGGCTGTTGCTCATCTCTTGCACTGTCCAGGAGGTGAGCTCTTCTTGGACTTTCCTCTAATTACTGGTGTTGTTATATCATCACTTCTGTGCGTGTCATGGATCACAGATTCAGTTACCATCCTATCCGTGTGGGAGATGCTGACTTATTTTGTGAGGCATTTGTTCTCACCTACATGTACGTCTTTGAACATGTCCCTTTTCCATTGCAGAACCAGAGGCTGGTGTTTCCCAGCTGACCCAGTGCTTAAGGTCTGGTGCTGTTTACTGCATTCAGGGTTCTTGTTTAACGGTGTAATGCAGTCAGAGCATGACTGCTGTCGTGCTTGCTGTGAGAGTTTTGTCTCTAGAGCTAGGTTACTTTAAAATTCAAGAGGTGGTAGTACTGCGGAGTCTTTCTGCTGCCACTTCCCTTTCGTTCTTAGTGCTGTTCTTACCAGCTGTAAGGTACGAGAATGTGTTACCTACCTGATACATATGCTTTGCAGAATTGTACTTAAAAGAATACTCATTTTGTGAGGCTGTGAAGTTAGGGTTGTAGTACCTAAAGGTTTGATAAAGGCTAAAAATTCTGTCTTTCAAAAATGAATTTTTTTTAAATTGAAGATGAGCTAGTAGATCGGTGTGATTTGTTTGTGGGGCCAGCATGTCATTGGGCAGTTACACAGAGGTGTCAACGTACAAGAGGACAGTTTCACAGGTATCTTGAACTTTGAAACGGCTGGATAATGATGTAGGAATGTGGAAATTTCAAGTAGTATTTTTTTTTTTTGCTTGCTTTTTAACTTTGCCTTATCCTCAAAGTTAATTGTGTTACTCCGTAACTCTCTTAACACTGTTGTGCAGTAGTACTGGCTTGAACTGGATGTGTACTGCTCTAAAGACCTGCCCAGAACTGGACCTCCGTGGAGCTGAAGATGACTTCATTTCTGGACAAGTGTGGAGTCATTTCTATGGAATTACAGTCATTCCCTGAGTTAAATCTGTTGCTGCTGAGAGCTGAAGCTCACCTTGACTTCTAGTTAATGTACCTGTGGGTGCATGTGTATATGTGTGCGTGTAAATAACTCTTCCTAAAGCACTCTAGTCAGGCTTTGGGGTATTGCGGTTAATGCTGTACTCCCTAGGTAAAGTGAGGTTAATAGGTACAGCGCTGGCACAAAAGATAGGATTGAAACTGTTCTTTTGGGATGTTCCTTCTTAAGCTTCTCTTAGAATTCTTTAGTCCTCGTGTGGATAGAAGAATGGCATCAGCCTGGTTCCTGTGCTCATCCTGAGTTTGTCTGCTTTGTTCTAGTTGTTTTTCTTATGAGGTAGTGATGTGTGTTGTGGTCCCTGGAGAACAGTTCCATTACTGTGAGCTGTTACTTCCGCTCAATATTTACTCCTCGGAAACACTGGTTTGATGGGCTGGAACATGGATTGTTATATTAAGCAAGAAAATAACTTGAACTGCTCCTGTAATTACTTCGCATGCAGTCAGTCTCAGAATTTCTGGCAAGCTCACCTTCTTTTCTACATATATATCGTTACGGTACTTAGTGTTTCTCTAACATGGCTTTACACCTTCGAATTGTTTCATCGTTATTAACTAATTAATCTTATAACACCTCTGCAAGGTGTATCTGTTTGTTTCTGCTTGGGTGACTGTGGAGGATAATAAGTGGTTTGAATATTAATAAACACTGAAGTAGGATACCGCACTTGTGATTAGTGTGTTTTTCCTCTTTTCTGATGTGTGGGGTTTGGTTTTTTTTGGTTTGTTTTTGTTTTGTTTTGGATTTTTTAAAATCAAACTTGCTTTGTTAAACTTTGTTTCTGGTTTAACTTGAATGATTGCTATCTAAAGTAATGCCAAAGTGCAGATTCCGGAGGACATATATGGTCTAATTTTTTAGCTAGTTCTGAGGATTGTTTGCACTGCTCCGCTAATGTCAGAAAAAATGAAAATGCTGCAGTTGTGGAATCTGATCGCTATTGTTAATTAGGGACATAATCTTTTAGAAGCTGTTGGATTTTACTTATTTTTTTTTAGCATAAAGGGGAACTTGAAAGCACTGATGTCTCTTCCTTGAGAAATCGTGAGGGATGATGTTAACCTCCGTTAGCTTTGGCTCTTCACTATTATTTCGGTTCCTGGAAAATACCAGCTTATTATGCAGACATATAACCCTGCGTCACAATAAGTCTGTGAGTTGTAATACTTGAAAGTGATGCTGGGTGGAGATTTCAGGATAGAGATGAAATTATGGGTAGATAAACAGTGAGGGTAGGGATTTGTTACGGTTTAACCCTGGCTGGTAGCTAAGCCCCATGCAGCTTCTCACTTGCTTGCACCCAGCAGGATGGAGGATTGTACCAGAAGGGTAAAAGTGAGATAACTTGTGTGTTGAGATAAAGATAGTTTAATGGGTAAAACAGAGCTGCATGAACAAACCACAAAACAAAATAAGGAACTAATTCACTACTTCCGGTTGGCAGGCAGATGTTCAGCCAGATCTAGGAAAGCCGGGCTCCATCACTTATAATGGTTGCTTGGGAACTCAAATGTCATCACTCTGAACACCATCCTCCTTCCTACTTCTTTTCTCTAGCTTTTATTGCTGAACATGATGTCATATGGTCTGGAATATCCCTTTGGTCAGTTGAGGTCACCTGTCCTGGCTGTGTCCCCTCCCAACTTCATGTGCACCCTCAGCCTAGTCACTGGTGGATCACTGCCAGATCACTGCCAGAAATGAGAAGGCCTTGAGGCTGAGTGAGCACTCTTCAATAATAGCTAAAACATCCCTGAGTCAACACGGTTTTAATCACAAATCAAAACCACAACACCATACAAGCCACTATGAAGAAATTTAACTCTACCCCAGCCAAAACCAGTACTGGCTTCAAATTCAGTTCATTTAATGTGTTATTACTCAATTCTTGGAAGTCAAATGGTCAGCTCATCTGAGTCCATTAGATGTTTGCTTCCTACCAGCATCTGTGTTTCTAATGTGGAATATTGACTTGTCTGTCCCTAAAGGCTGAATGCAAATGTGCTTTTATGTAAGTGGGTAGTCCTGCAGAGGTCACCTGCACTGGTGTGCAAGGAAATAATCTTTAAGAAACCCAAACCCTCAGAGAACTTCCCTCATTTTCAAAGGGGAAAAAAAACCCCACAAAAGCCAATCAACCAAACTCCATAAAAACCTGACCTGACAAAAGAAACCAACAACTACCCCACCTTCCCAAACAACAGCATGTCCAGATGTTAAATGTAGAAAGCAATGTAGAAAGCACTTTATTTTGTAGGTAAAGTGGTGGTTTGTTTTCTTTTTTTTTTCCCCCTCTGTTTGGCAGGCATCTTACCCTGGTGTATCTCTGACCTCACTCCTCAAAGCTGGCAGGGATTTACCTGCTTTATGTGCAATTTGGGTGTCTTCAGCATCTGAATCGTTGCCATCTCTACTGTTGTACAGTGTCTCGTGCAGTAAAATTATAATCTTAGACATTTGGGTAGTTGTTATAAGCATTTAACTGAAGCCAGTGATTTTTTTTTTTAATGTGTTTGTGTGAAGTAGCATCATTTGTCTTTCTGCCATGCAAAGAAGAAAAGTTTGAGGCACTCAGTGGAACTATGAAGATCTGTATATTAACTATAGAGGACAGACAAGAGAGAACAAGTATTGACTTTCACGAAGTGCCTTGGCAGCTGTGTTGATTATTGAAAAATATCTGTTTTGGCGGATGCGTTGCAACTAGAGTTGCCAAGGCGTCGTTTGAGAAGAAACAAGCATCATTACATGTTGTTCTCTGAAAGGTTTTGGCTAGGTCACTGGACTAACTGTGAATTTGGGTCAAGGATCTGAGTGAGTAAGGTAGCCTCATTTATCATCAGCCAAGGTTGAGATAATAGTTATCAGGCCATTTACCTCTAGCTGAGAAGTGAACAACTTATTTTGTTTTAGTAATGATTTGAGAGACTCATCAGTAAAATCACCAATACTCTTTAGTGCAGTAATCTGTCCATGTCTCAGTGGCCAGTGTGATTTCTTGGCAGTAAAGAGAAAGGAGAGCAGAGTAAGCAAGCTGTTAGGTTTCCTTCTGTTTCTTCCACATGGAGACACCTTGGAATCTCAGGAATAATTCCACAAGGTCATCTGAAATGTCATTGCCTTATCCTGAAAAGCAGTCTTATCTTGCTGCATTAAAATAGCTCAAAGCTATATGAGGTATGCATAGTGTCTGGTTTTGTGCAAAAATTGTTCCTAGAATACTGGTATTGATTGTGCTACACCTGCTTGTTTTCTTTAATTATGAACAAAGTTTCTTCCTGGGGAAATATTTCTGGTTCATGTTGACATAGGCAAGAATTTAGCTAGGCCACCTCAGCAAGACAGAGTGTTCTGCTAACACAGCTGTGACACTTCCAAACCAGGTAACCTCTAGCTAGCTTGGAGGGCAGGCAGAGCAAATCTGCATTTCTTTGCATGTAATTTACTGTTATAGCCTGACTGCATCTGTGTTGAGCTGTAACTGTAGATAGAGAAACACTTGGGTTGATTTGAGCTAATTGAGTTGATCAAGTGTTGCCGATTAGTTCAATTTACACAAAGTCCCACTTGTCTTGTCTTCACTTGGAACAGCAGCAGTGCTAGCAAATGAATTGCCACATCAGAGCTCTTGTTACATCTAGTCAGCAAAGGGATGCATCATTTCTGTGCTGGGAGGCTGTACGAGAGACTTTTGAAAAAATTTGGTCACTTTCAAGATATGAATGGCCCTTAAGAGCTTTTTTAATTGCTGCAGAGTTTTGTTTTCTGTAGGCTACTAGTACTTCAGATGCAGAATTTAAATAGCAGTAGTTGAGTAGCTGTTGTCCACTATATTTATTTGGCAGGTGTTTTTTATTTCAATCTATGCTGATTTTATATTTTAATCTATGTTAGTTCTATGCTTATACATTTTGTTCATTCACGGCCCCACTTGCCACTTTCCAAAGACATCAGTAAAAATACCTTCATATTTGGAATGTGTTTTTTTTCTCTTCTCAGCTGATACGTAGTAAGGAAGGGAAAAGCACTTCACAGAAGCTAATGAGATAAGCTGTATGACACCTCAAAGCACAGAGAGAGTGTACTAGCAGTCCTATTTTACAGATGGGCAAGCCGAAACAAAGAAGGGTTAAGTGTTTTGCTTGAAGTTTTGCAGGAAGATCAAGATGGGGATAGAGAGGAGCTACGTGCCAAACTGAGCCCTGGGAAGATGGCCTTTGGTCGTAAGTTCATCATTCCTCACCAAGACCGCCTTATTCCTCATGTCTATCTTATCATATTACAGAACACTTGGAAAAGTAGTTCTTCCTGACATAGTTCTAGGTAAGTAATAGGATAAAATATTACCGGTTTGCGAGATCAGTGGAGAAAGGGAGGTTTCTAAACTCTAGTAGGCCAAATCCACCAATGACTGCAAATGCCAGAGAAATTTTCTAGCAGAAGTCCTGCTTGTTGTCTGAGTTGCATCCTCTGAAAAGAATGCTGCAAGGGTGTTTGCCTGTACCATGTGAAGGGCCTTGGGCTGCCTTAGAGCAGACAGGTGCTCACTGTACCCTCTTCTCCCTTGGCTGTCTTGTTATTAAAAGAGTTTGGGATGCAGCTGTAGGAGTGCAGAAACTTGCACTCTCAAGTGATTGTGTTTTTATCTGAGTCTTTCATGTGGATGAAAAAACTCTATTACAATATTCAGAACTTGAGACTTGTCTTGCAGTTGTAGCACCTATGGAACAAGGATTCTTCTCCTAAAGCACTTTTAATCCCCCTTCCTTGAGGTTTCATAACATTTTTGCGGTGGAAGAGTTTCATGTCATCATTAAGCTACACATACCCTAATACTTCTTTTTTTATAGCCATAAATTGAAGCAATATCAAAACAGTTAACAAAATTTCAGTAAAATTACTTTGTTCTTGTGTGATGATGCACATAAGGCTGCATTTTATGATCCTTACTCATGATGGAAAGTATTTATGTTCATTGATCTATACTTTTCCATTTAGCGAGGCTTCTGGGGGGCACAGAACTTGTACGTGAGAGTAAATGTTGCCTTCATGCAAATCAACCTCTTTTCTTGAAATAAGTAAGGAAGAGTGCTAAAACTTAGCTCAAAATCAGTGAACTGAAGTTTTAAATTTGACTGGAGAAAATATTTTTCAGGAAAAACAATTTGGAAAAGCAAAAACTACTGTGAAGTGATTTGTTTCACATATTCCTTTTTTTTTAAAAAAAAAAAAAAGCTTCCACTCCTTTGCCTCCAAAGGCTTCTGCCAAAACCAGAAATATTTTGAAGTGTCATGAGAGCTGACATTTGGGTTTTTTGGTTTTGTTTTTTTTACATCTCCCTTCTACTAACTGCATTTCCCATGCCGGAAAATATTTAAACACCTTGTGTATTGTGGGAGAAATAGTCTGTATATATTAATTTTTGAGGTAAATATTTGGGTTCTTCTCCAGTTAGCTGCACCCAAGAAGGATGAAACTGCCCAGTGTGGTATTCTTCCTTTGTTTATTGATGCTTTTTGTCTTCTGTCTCCTTTTGTGAACAGTTCTACTTCTGTGTTTGTGAATAGTACACTTCCTTAACCTGTTCAAGTTAACTGCCTTTGGAAAACATTTTTGCTCTTACTTCTTTTCTTTTTGCATTTAACGGCCTTCAGTGCATAGCAGCACTGCTATTTCTGCTTTATGTTAGTGAGACCTCTGTGAGGGTTTTTACATATCTTTCATGTGGTGCATGGGAGACAGAAATACTTAGAAAAAGTAGAATACGGTGATTATGAAAATGAGAAACCGCTGTCAGGAAGACCCAAGGGCAGATGTAGTACAAAACCCTACCTCTAACTCTCTTAAAAAATCAAACTAATAATGAAGAAAAAAGCCCATCTGATGAAACTTCGGCTAAATTACAAGTTGTCTCTGGTCTTTTAAAGCAAACATAAGCTCCCTCTGAATGGAGCAGATGGCTTTGCTTAGCATGGGCATTTTTTTCCTTGCCAGTGTGAACAGCTGTCTGTAAAAAGATGTGCTTTCTTTTAATGAAGCAGTTGCAGGCAGAGTGGAACGTACTGCATGTGCCTGTGACTGTTTGGGGGAGTTACTTATTCGCAGTCTGTGTGCTTGTCGAGTATTTACACCCAGATAGGTTTGTACAAGAAGAGTCAGCCTCATGCTGCATCACAGCTTATTGGTAACTGGTTTGTTCTTCTGCAGAGGGGAGATGGGACATGGTCATGTTTGTTCTCAGGAGGTGAGGAAAGCCTAAAGGCTTGGCCTCTTACTGCTGCAGGAGAATGGGAGGAATGAAAATGTCACTGTGGTCCGTGCTCCATGCTGTAACCATGAAGTGGTGTCTTCTAGGGTGCTGGTTCAGGAGGCAGCAGGACTTTAGATGGTACTTTATTTCCAGTGGTCTTTGGCCCAGGGCAGCTGCTTGTTTTGTGTACTCGAACAGCCAAATGTTGCCAGTGTTGTGCTGGAAGTACAGGAAGTGTGTGGAGCATTTGGGTAACTGCTGAGATCTTTAAGGCAGGGAGGAGTATGTTGTCTGGTGGATTGGGCATTAATCCCAGTGCTCTGTGCCTGCAGGAGCAAGTTCACTAAAAAGCCTCTTACACTCATGTGAAGTATGCCTGATCACATCTCTGCAAAGGACTTTAAAAATGTAGAGCTTGAGTGATGCTTTCTGCCTATGATGTTAGTGTATTTCTGGGTGCCTTCTGTGAGAAATACTGTTTTGCCTTCTTGTGGTGTACCTACAGTACTCCAGAGTACTCCATTCGTAGAGCCAATACTGACAAAAGAGAAAAAGTACTTTTTTGTTCTAAAATAGAGTGATTATTTGAACACTGTTTATTATGAAATAACCACAAAATATTACATTTAAATTTTATCCTTTTATGCTTTGGAGGTAACCTTTTTTCAAAAGTTTTTTGTTAAGGTGGAACAAAAGTATTACTACAGAGGCTCTACAGCATGGAACTTGTCTAATCTGGTGGGAGCACTGTCTTGCATATCACTGTGCCTAGTCAATATTCTATTATTACATTTTAAGTGGTTTGCTACTTTATCCTCTGCACAGGGTATTAGAAGGGATGTTATCTAATTTCCTAAGCACTAATGGTATAAACAGTATGCATTTATTATTATTAAAAACCCAAACTGTTGCCTCCACTGAATTAATGTTTCTTTTATATACAGTTAGCACCCGGGAGACTGACTCATAAATCAGCGCAAAATTAAATGGAAAGTGCAAGGTTTTGAAAAATTAGAATTTGTTATAGACTCAGAGTCTTTGACTCTACCTGCAAACAAACTTTAACTTGTTTAACATAATTTTTATTTGACTGCTGTGTTCTTCATTGTTTTTAGGTGATGAGAAAGAAGTCCAAACCCTCCCAACCTGTAACAAATAAGAACATTAGAGTGGAATGAGAGGAAAAGAAAATATGTGGTTTTATATTGGGTGGTTTTCTGCTCCTTTGAATATTCCACCAATTTCTATTTGGGTGGTCCATACAAGCACCATTTTTATAGGTTCCTTATACTGTATAGTAGGATCTTTGTTTATGGGAGTAGTGTGTATTGCTTTGATTTTCAGATATGTAAATGTTTTTTACCATTCCTCCAGAATATAATGACATACAAATGAAACAATATCTTCTTGAGTTTTGTTTTCTTAATCCAGCTGAGGTATGTGATTTGTTTTGTACAGCCAGTGTTTCACATCACAGGAATCCCAAGACGTGAAAGTTAAAATTATAATGTCGACACAGATATTTTTTGGCTTTGTTACCAAGGGCCCAGGTTAGGGGAGTTGTAATCTTCAAATCCTCAAGTTTTCTGAAACCTTACCTTCTAGTTTCACTGAAGGTAAATGTTTCATTTTGATTTTTTTTTTCCTCTCCCCTATCCTGTCCCAGTTCACTCAGTAAAGCTGTTGGAAGTGGGGAGGCACTTGTCCCAGTTTTCTGTTTTGTTGTGTATCATGATACAGTTTTTGGTGAATCTGTGCCGAATCATGGAGGTGTAGTGAAAAATCACACAATGTTTGCAGTGTGGAAATCATAAATGCTGTCAACTTGCAGGTAAAACGATAAAAACTGGGTTTAAAGTGCAGTTTTGGGAACTAAATAATTATCATTTGGAAAATGCCCTTAGTGAGCTGGTGTAAATCACACTTTTACATTTCAGAGCAGTGATTTGACTTGAAAGGATGTGTGAGTCTGCAAGACAAATGATGGTAAGCTGCTGAGCTTTATGGGAGTTTGTTCTTGTTTTGCAGGAGGGATGAACAGTTCAATCCAGCCTTCACGCTTTAATAGTAAAAGCAAATAGAAAAAAGACTAAATATATACAGGAATCAAGAGCTTTTTGGCACCCTGAAGACATGCCAGTAATGGCTGTAAAAATGTCATAAATCAAACCTACAAAACAAAGGTTGACCTTAGCTCAAGATACCTTTCAGTCAGCATTCTTTTCCTGGAAGAATACAGAGAAGCTGCTGTTCAAAGAACACCTTCTGTCACGTGTGCCTTTATGGCAAAAAGACTTGGGTCACTGAAAACCTGCACTCATTTTCTAATGAGCTCCTAGAGGCTAATCCTACAGCCAGTACAGATGAAAATGTGTTGTCTTAAAAAAGACTTTAGAGAGGAAGGGCTGCCTGTGTGCAACATCAGAATGTGTGAAGGCTTTTTGTTAGAGGCTTCCAAGACTCCGGATGCATTCTTTCGTGATGCAGGACTGCGGTAACTGTGAAGGGGTTTCTGTTTACATTACCTCTTCCCATTGCAGCTTCTTCATCTTAAACAAACAACACAACTCCCCCCCACCCCCAGCCAACCTCAACGAATCAAAAAAAATCACCCAGAAGATTCTGCGAAACAGTGGGTAAATGTCTTGTTTTAAAGCTGCACCAATCCAAAGGTTTAAAAAAAAAAAAAAAATTAAACAAGCCATAAGGCAAGGGGAAGAATACGTGTGTAAGAAATGGTGGCAACTTAATGAACTCGAATGTCTGATAACTATGTACTAAGGAGAAGTAGAAACGGGAGCTTTGACCAGACTTACAGGACTGGGGTCCGAGGGGAACCAGTAGGGAAAAGACTTGTGAAGAATTGTGGAGAATTACGTGATGGTACCGAATGTAGCGGTCTTTTGGGTTTGTCAGAATGCAGTTTCTCTTTTTCAGTTGTATTTGTGTGACACCTTGTTGTATCACTTGAGCATTAGTTTGGGAATGCTACACAAACTTTCCTGAAGAGTGGAAGGAGACATAGGCTTTGCTAGGAGAGACTGTCTTAGGTCCTCCTTGGCTTTCTGGTATGTCAGTAAGACTCCAGAAGTCCAGGAGATCCCCAGGAGCATTTGTTAGAGTGCCAGAGTAATAGGGGTTGCTGGCAATACCGAAGAAAGCTTTGTTTGTGAAATGTTGTCTGATCTGGTTTTATGTCCTCAGTGGTCCTGTGTTCTGGAGAAAGGAAGAAGTTCCAGCCAGATGTGCACATCAGCTGAGTTGTGTGTGGTTACTGTGGCCCACAGGACAGTGTGTAGTTCTGTGCGTTGTTCAGTTAATCACCACACCAAATGCCTTAATACTTCACCAGCTTGTGAGAACAGGGGAGGATTACAAACAGGGTCTTGAAGGCAACATGGCTGAGATTTTGAAGGTAGAGAGCCAGAAGGCATGTCCTTTGCCTGTAAGGACATCGCTCACTTGAGTGTGCAATATGTTAACTACATCTGGATTTAGCATAATCATCCTTGACTAATATGAAGAGAAGGGAGAGGATTTAAGTGCTGAATAAATAAATTACTTAATTACATGTTATCAGAGAGGAACAGATGGTCAGTTTAGTGTGTTTTCTGACTGCTTGTGCTTTCAAGAGAGGGTAGATCCACGCTGATTCTTGTACAGAAGATTTCCCAGTGTCAACATTTTATCTGTGGGTGTGTCCAACAACTTTTTACTCTTATCTGGTGTGCTTTGCTGCCTATTTTAACTGAAGGGTCTCAGTGTCATAAGGAACTAACATTTTATAACCCTTTCCCCTTTGCTCATACAGTAACTATTGTAGTGCTAGTTACTCTTAAAGGTGAGCAATGGCTCAGGATACCATACCAGAAGTGTTGAATGGCTGCGCATCCTGTCACATGGATATTGTACTGTTTAACATTTTGCCTAATTTGTGGCCAAATCATAATTTGCAATCCAAGTTCCAGTTAAAGAAAATGTGGTTTTGTTCTTTGGAATTGTCCTGTAATCTTCTGTCAGCTCCTGAGAAATTATTTCCTTGAGAGTTTTCTCAGATGCAGAATTTAGTGCCTGCAGTACTTGTTGAACAGTTGGCCTGCTCTGCTGTTTCCGCAGCCCTTCATCTAGCAGGCATTAAAATTCTGGTTAGAGGTGCAGTGTTCCCTGTGAAAAGTGAGATAAGGATATGGTCTGACTGGTAATTCTTCCAGAATTGAGATCTATTCCACTTTCATTTTTATGTGGAAGAAACCTACATATTTAGGTTTTTGTAGCCCCTCTGCCTTGCATAGCTTTCCTGTGGTCTGGACTTGGTGTGGTAGAATTGAGTCCAGATGTGCTTTTCTTTAGACTTTTAATTCTTCCCACCTTTTTTGTCTTATGAGGAATTGTATGGGGAAATTATATGTAGGAGTGTTTCAGCTTTAATGATTGTTGCTTAAATGAAGAGGAACTGAACCAGTCTATAAGTTGTATTAAGAGAAAATAAATAAGGAAATTCTTCCTTCTGAAACAACAGTAATAGAAAGCAGGTTTTTCACTGTCTTCTCAAATAGTGATAAATACTCTTCTATTACTTATTTTTTTTCTTAAAGGTAGCATGTTACTTGCATCTCTATGCTTTAAAAAATGCAATCAAATATGCATCAAAATAAAATGCAGTAAAAAAAATACATACTTGAGCCTTATTAATAAGACATGTTCAAACTGTGAGCTTTAATTCAGGACCCATTCTAAGAAATCAGGTTGATTTCTAAATTTTGCTTTTCTTCTGGTAATCCTTTGTTTCTCTGCTTAATCTTTGTTTTTTAAGAATATTTTTTTCCTTAATTGGGATTTAATTCTGAGCTAAAATCTATTGAGTATCAAACCACAAATTTGGATACTGAGGAAAGTGGTGGTCAGGAATGAGGACCAATAGCAGGTGATCACCCACTTCTCAGCATCCTTAGTTTCCACAGTCTTACTGCGTGACTTGGTATCATGGCACTGAAGTCAGGGTCCTGGTGTTCTGGACTGCTGTATTCAATGTGCTTAAAACTGTTACAGGGGATTGCTGTTTTCTAGCATGTCTGGTGCTTGTAGACAATAGCACAACCAACAGGGTACCAATTTCTGTCATGTAATTGGAGTAATCAGTAGTTTACATGATGGGGCAGGCTCTTTATTGAATTAACTTAGAATGGGATTGCATCAATGAGTAGCAGGAAGAAGAGGACCATGTTAGCTACCGTTTCCTTCAAATATTGCTGCAAATTTCGGGCTTAGTATTTTTATTCTTTGTGTAAATTCAGACAGTTATTAAAGTGGAGTTCACTCCAAGTTTTATTGTAAAGATGTAGCAGACATCTGCGTTGTTTCCCGGTAGGATGGGGGGGAATCCTGTTGTGATGTTTGTGTGCTTTTTCCCTAATCTTTTCCGTAACTGGCAGCTTTCAGTCTTCTCACCTGCAAAACACCAAAACAGGAAAAAAATACCCAAATACCCAAGCCACAACTTGGAGTCACAAGTTGATTTTGAAAGGCGAAAGGCAAATTGATTGTCTACTTTTTTTTTTTTTAAATGGGATTGTGTTAATGGAAGGAACTGTATTGAACAACTAATGCCCAGGTGAATCCACAAGGACCTGGAGTGACTGAACACGTTAGTGGTAGATGTCAAACTCCTAAGAAAAGGATGGATCACCTTGGTGGGATTTGTATCTCTCCTTGCCTGCCTTGGCAAGGAGCACTCATGGGGGTAGAAGAGTACACAGATGCCAAAAAAACACCTTTGCAGCACTTTGAGATCTTCTAGAACTCTCAAACTTTTTTTTATAAATTCAGTTTTGCCTGAAAATCTGCATGCAATGTGAATGAAATTGAATGTATTTCAGGGCTCAAGCAGCATGTCTTCCATTTGAGGCAAAATGGAGATGAATTTCAATTAGATATTCCCATTATAATCTGTAGTTTCCATAAAAATTGAGAGGGAGTGTGATATAATGTATGATTTGCCCACTAGCAGCAGTGTGTCCTTTTTCTTAGTTGTAAAAAAAAAAAAAGTGCACAATAGCCAGGTGTGTATGTGTGTATCAGCTTTTACCATGAATGACTTAATTGTGACAGGTTATTTGTATGGGATTGTAAGTAGATCTGCATGTGTGTGTTCTGTGTATGTAAAATGTATAATGGTTTATATTCTTTTCATCTTCATGATGGTACAGACTACTAATTAGGCTGATAAAGGAAATGTTTCTAAAGATTTATTGTAATGTTGGCAGAGTAGGCAGTAAAATCTGTTTTGTAGTGGTGTTTTGTTCTGAACTTAATTTTCATGGAAATTTTTAATGTACCAACCCACAAGGTGAATCTTAGAGCATTAGTGTTAACGTTTATGATACGCTCATGATGTGTCTGTCAGCGGCATCCCCCTGCCAGTCCTCTGAATCTCTTCTGCCTTACGATAGCTGTTGCTGTGCAGGGATGTTGGGATGTCCTGAGATGGAATCTTCCTACTGCTGCTGAATACGCCCTGTTACCACAGTGGGAGACATATGCTCTACACAAGTGATGATGAAATAGATCAACTTTCCATCCTTTCTCCCTGATTTATACAGAGAGATTTTGATGTCATGCACACATGGACAGATCTTTTTCTCAAACAAGGAGTAACTCAGACTTGAGTTTCAGGTGATACCAATTTCAAAGCCAAGTTAAAATGATTTGGTGTCTTGGGTTCCTAAGATGGCAGTTCTGTTAATTGGTTTCATGACAGTAGTATGATGTTTAAAAACTTTCATTAGTACTTGGAAAGCTTGCTTGTCTGTGCATCTTCTTCCCAAGAACATTATTAGGGTTGTAACTTCTGTCCTTACCCTGTCAAGCTGGTTTAGGATCGTTTAAATACAGTGTATTAATATTGATTGTCATTCATTTGGAGGATTTCAGGTGTGTGATTTCTTTGTATTACCTGTGATACCTGCGGAAGGAAGAAGAGAATTACTGAGTGCGGCAGTGCAGTTGAATGGGCTTGGTGCATCTGGATTAGTTGTAGTGGTAAGAAACAAAGGTGAATGTAGCTGTGGTTCAGTGCCGAACAGAGGGAGGGTGAAATGTAGTGTTGAAAGCTAAGTGTAGAAAGGGGGGTATTTTCAGCAGGTTAATAGTGTTCTCTGTTGAGAGAGATGTGACAGAGCTCTTCAGTTTGGTGATTTCTGATTTCTGTTTAGAGAATGAAAATCATTGAACAGCAGCTTTGATAGAAAAATCAGGTGAGCTTTGGTAAGCGTGCCTTGTCTTATGCCGCAGTGAATAAAACACACCTCTGGGCTTGTGGGTGCAATAAGGCGAATTCACGCTTGTGTGTACGTACGATGAACGTTGAGAGATGGCAGAAATCTTGGTCCCAACAACCAAGAAAGCAGGAGCAGATAAGGCAGACGTTCCTCTGAACTCTGCCATCTCGAATATAAATGTTAGAATTGTCATCCTATTCCTGCCTCAAGGAAAAAATTACAATCCTGTGCCTTCGCTGAGATGAAGCTGCAAAGAAAACCGAGGCCAAATGAAAAAATCCCAATCAATTGTAAAGAAACATGGTGTGAAGTCAGAGGCCTTGAGACAGGACTGCTGGTGCATAGTGACAGCTTTCAGCCTGCCTTGCAAGGGAAATGTTTCGTAAGAAAAAGCATAGTGGTCTGACTGAAGAGGAAAACAAAGCATTGCTACAGCAGTAATGAGCAGCAGGATTTCACGGAGGCCAAAAGCTTGGCAGGATTCCAAGAAATGTTGGCTGGCCAAGTGCATCCAGAGTTAGCAGGGTACGTATTGAAAGAGTTCAGTGGAATTCTAGAAAGGATAGGAATTGTGTCCTTGGGTGAAACTTCATTAGGGTTTGATAGGAACCCTGTTATCTTAACTGCGTTCTTGAAGAATTCTTGTACTTCACACTGGTAGTACTGACCTGTGATCAAACAGAAATATGGAATAAGACAACTGTGCTTCTCCATGGATAGATCAGCTTCCACTCTTACTGCTGGATTATCATTTTAGGCTTTGGTGTATCATACAGATGCATGCGTACTTCCTTTTCCCTTGTTAAGTCAGGACAGTAACAAAGATGTCGAGGGAGAGAATAATACTACTTCCTGCAGTTGATGTGTGAACAAATGTTGCAAGCAAACATCCTGAAGCAGATGTCCTTAAACCAGGAGAGCTGTAAACCCAGCAGCAGCAACTAACAGGGAAAAAGTCAGAAAGAATTGGCAACACAATGTAAATTGAGGTTTTCGTAGTAACTCATACACACTAAGAATACTCAAGTAGATATGGGGTTTAGACCAAAGTGCTTAAAGTAAAAAGACAGCTCTTGAGTTATTTCAAATGACCTGGTAGCTCCTATTATGAATTATTTGTTGAACAGGTTCAGTGTTTCACACTGCTGAAAAGAAAAATCTCGCTATTAACAATCTCCTGGGCAGCTTAAAGGACAGCAGAGAATGCCCCAGGTTGCCTGCCAGCATCAGCGGCAGGCGTCACATGTTTGGTGCCAGCATTGTGGTCTTACCTTTTTTTTTTCTTTTTGTTTTTGGTAACTGTTTAGATCTTATTTAGGTAGAAATGGTTGTGCCAGCATTTCCTAAATATCACCTTGTGTTCACAGAGTGTAAACTGTTGTGTCTGAGGAAAGCACAAAGCACTTAAAAAAAAGGTCCAAAGAGGAGATTCAGATGGAGAGTTACAATTACTAATACTTAGCGATATCTTTGAGTTGGCACCTCTTCAGTCTTTCTAGAATTGCCAAAATGTTTTTAATGGAAAACCTCACAGCTGCTGATACAAAAAAGTTAGTGGACAAGTGTTTTGGCAGTTTCTTTTACTTTTCAAAGCATCTGCTAGAAATGCTCATGCTGCTCTCAAGCACTTAGGAAGACCTCTAGTGAGAGAATAAACTATCCTCACTAAATAAACAGCCTAAAGTTTCTGTTGTAGTAAATACTAGTCTTAAATGTTTTTTAGCAGATGAGCAACAAGAGTAGTTACTAATTGTATGCTTATATTGTCCCTAATTGCGGAGAAAACCCTAAGTATACCAGAAATAAGTATACTACCACTGAAATGTTGGTACCAAGATTTTGTTTCGCTTTCTTTCTTTTTAGTCTGTTCCTGACAAGATGAAAACCAATGATTTAGAGGAAAAACGTCAGGCAATGAAACCCCAAAAAGAAAATTTTTTTTTTTTTTTCCCTCATCATGGAAAAATATAAGTTTCATGGGAGTCATGTCAGCAATCAGAATTTTTATTCATTGGTTCTGACTGAAAAAGTGATGGTGATTTTTGAGTAACCACAGGTTCTGGAATGAAACAGAGGTTTTTATAAAAACAAGTTTCATAATCTACAGCTTCCTCAAGCAGTATTTCAGTTCGCCTGCTACTGTGCAGTGTGTTGCATGCAGTAAGAAAAACAAAGATTATCTTTTTTTCCTTAAGTTGTTCAGAAAGGCTGTTCCTTGGTGCCTTCTGTTCTGCTTAGCAAATACAGGTCTGTTTAGAAATTCATTATGGGTCCTGGCTCTGTATTGCCTATTCACAACCCCAGTTGTTTTCAAATCCTTTAACCTCTGCTATTGTGAAGAGTTTATTTTGGTTAGTGGGTGTTCTGAAGTAAGGAGTTTATTTAAACTGGCCAGCTCCAACAGTTAATGCAGCATCTCTGAAACTGCCAGTGAGCCTAAATTAGGTTGTCAGAGTCAACATACCGATCTAGTGAGCCTATTAAAATCTTAATAACTTTTAAAATTGGACTCTGGGTAGCAAAACATTGTCCCTGTGCATTAGATTTTCAGTAGATAAATCCATTAAACTATGTCTTATCACCTTCCCTCTCTCTGTTAGAGACTGCCCAAATAAGAATTTTTAGAAACCCGGTGAGTATCTCTAATACTGGCACATCATAAATCAGTTACCATTGGACTACTTTCAGCTCATCCACATAAATTCTGCTGTGTTAAGAAAATTTTCTGCTTTTCTTTGGGTCATCTTAGTGACGGTGTTTGGATTTCTGTTCCTGAGAGGAAGGTGGCTTGTTTTAATGAGGCAAAAGCAGAGGAAAGATAGCTGTAGTGATTCTTTGTTGCCAGTTATTTCTGAGCCTATAGTCTGTCCTGATCTTAGAAAAGAAACTGTTAGCTGCTTTTAAAATCAGACTGCTGTTGTCTCCGCTTCAGTTCTGTGCATGAGGACATGCTTTGAGTCCAGTTACATTGCTTGCTGCTTCTCCCTCCAGTAAAGTGACAGATAACTGGCTGGTGGCATTATCTAAAATGCATTACCATAAAATGAAATTTCTTCCTTCAGTTTAGTCTGAATGGGAAGGAAAATTCTTCTTTCACCACGACTCTCATGTATCACTTAAGATCTCCTTCATTAATAGATGTGAGTGGGAGGTCAAAATTGAACTTTTTAATGGGAACAAAGTTGCAGCCTTAATTATGGAGGAAATAGTAGCTTACACATAATAATCAACTGGAGTTTGAATGTTAAATTTGACTGGCAGAAAAACATCTGTCACAATTATTACTATGTATGAGACCAAATCCATTTGCAGACAAGTAGCAAGTGATTAGACAGAATGAAGAAAAGTAAAAGGACTTCTGTGAGAAACTCCTTATAATTCTTTTCTTTCAAGAGGGATAATTAGTGGCCTTTTGGATATTTCAGCCAGTTATAATGCTCTCTGAAAGGAAATTAAATAAAGCCAAGCATGGTCATATATGACAGCAGTGACTGAAATGACCTCTCCTGTTCTGGTAGTTCTTGTATTGTGTATTTCTGTGCAGAGTGATTATTAGCAAAGAATCTAGGGGCTTTTTTTTTGCACAGCAATTTATAACTAAAGGAGATGCAAAAGGTGAGATATGTATAGCACATATAACGTGTAATTCTTTGTAGTAAAAAAATGTCTTGGAATGTGGCTGTCAATTCCTCTCGTGATGTCAGAACATGCACTCTAGACTTTGAAGAGAACCATAAAATGTGAATTGAGGAACATGGTAGGTAGACAAAAGTATGGCAAAATAAATGCTTGACTGGAAGAGAATCATCTTCAAAGACTATGAAATATGTATCAGTCTTCACAAGAATTACTGTTTTCTTGAGTCAGAATTACCGACTGTGGTCAAAATACTGCTAAACTCATTGAGCTATTTGCAGTAGATTTTTCTGCCTTAGTGAGAAGGGGTGAACTTGACTTTGGGTCTCTTGAGCAAACAAGTTTTATCTGCTAAGCAATCCAACTGCTAGCACTCAGTTATCATTAAAGCCTAGTTATCAAGCAATGTATATCAGAGGATATTAATGACACAATATTTTGATATTTAGACAAAACATTTGACTTAGAAGGTCAAATGAATGAGTACTCTGTGGTACTTTGTCTATGGATTTTCTCCTTACATGGTTAAATATTCCCTCCGCAATTTAGGTATCATCCAATGAGGAAGATCTGGTTTCAGATAATTTTCTTTTAAGAAAGCAGTTGGTACTTCAGTCTGCGATTCATTCATATCCACTTATCCCAGGATAAACACTCATTTATGAGAGAATTAAAAATAAAGCGCTATATGCAACTTCTCATTTACAAAAAATTGGTAGATAATAATTTTTTTTATTCTCAAACACTTATCTGCTAGTGGCCATATCTCCAGGGAGATGAGTGCTATTGTAAAATATTACGAATTTCCACTTCTCCAACGAGGCATAGTTGTTCTTTTACAGTTCATAAAATGACTAAACACTAACCTCACTGAACACTGGGACTTTTTTTTGGTGTTTTTTTTTTTCTTTTTCCCCCCTCATTGTTTGTGATGTCCAAAATAGAAGGAACTGGGATGTCTGTGTCTTTGTAGTCAGCACTGTCCCATTACCTTGTAACTTTGAAACATGGCTCCTCAGATTGGGACCATGTTGTGTTTGGTACAAACACGCTACATGAAGTCCGTAATTTACTGCCAGATCTTTTATAGTCAAGGCATAAAACTCTTGTCAGTAGTGAAATCAGACAGATGCCTGGAGTTGGTGGAGACAGGGAAGCGATGAAGCAGCGCGCCTCAGCATAGCTGCCACTGTTGCTATTCTCCAGCTTTTAGAAGATTTTGAGTTTGGGCAGAGGAAGCTGTTTGATCTGGGACAAAAAGTGAAGATGCAACTAGTCTCAGTGAAGCTGGGGTTTAAGCATGAGAGAATGAAGGGAAATACGAGACACGTCACAAAAGTAAAGTGTATAATATTATATGAAATAAAGGCTGTAAATATTGCGCAACACTTAAAACAAAAACCACAACCCAACAAACCCACAAAACCCCAAAGCAACCACACAAAAAATCTTATTGGAGGATCTCCAAGCAGCTTGCAAATATCCATTAATTACTTCTCAGTGGGAAATGGTAACAAAGATCATTTAACTTCTTTTGGAATTGGAAATCAGTTGCTCTTAATGTGTAGATCAACATTGTTACCATCTGTTAAAAGTAGGGAATAAAGTAGAGCTTATGGACAAACCATTAATTTGCAGTCGGGGTGTTCATATGCACAATGTAGCCACCTGACCTTGAATTTAAATTTTAAAAAACCTATGAGATGATTATTGGGTTTGTGTAGTAAAAATCTTCAGAGCTCATATTTTGCATCATCTGACTTTTGAAGTGAAGATTGGGCCTTGTAACCTGGAGGTCAAAAAACCTGGTTATGCTAGGGCACGATCATGATCTTAACAGCCTGTGCAACAGGAAGGTGCCAGAAGCTTTAAGGACTTCTGTGGCTGCTTGAACCTCTGAGCCTCTGCTGTTTTTTCGAATGACTGAAGTGAAGCCTCTCCACAAGTGCGGCATTGGGTTGTTGTCTTTACTCGATTGGTGTGTTGTAAACCTGCCCATCGTTTCTGTGGTGCACTGTGTGCGACAAAGATCTGTGTTTCAAAAGGCTCCATTTTTCAATTCCTCACTTCTCCAGGACTTGTTTTTCTGAAAATATTGAAGTAATTTGTAAACTGTGTAACTGACCTTGTCTGGGCCTTTTTGATTACATACCTCCAAAAACATAGCCCATCAATCTCTTTTTAAAGATCTGGTCCTGACAGTAATCATGATTATTTGTCTCATATCTGTGAGGGTATTCATCAGCTTTGGTTTTAGTTACCATCCTACGCCACAGCCTTTTGTATCCTCAACGTATCAGTTACACCAGGCAAAAGATGAAATTGCCTTTCACTACTTGAAAAACTGGGCCAAAGTAGGGAACAAATGTTAAACATCAAATACATTGTTCCATGTGAATGAGCTCTTCTGTCAGCTGCCTGGGTAAGTAACAGCTCCTATGAAGGGTTAGCCCGTACAAATGCAGGATGAAAACAATCTCTCATTTTCTATAAAAATAATGCACTGGTGCCCTTGAAATAGCTGTAGGGTTTTGCTTTTTGTTTTGTTTTTATTGAGAATCACAGCACGGGAATGGGAAGGGTTGTGCATCTGAGTGTTTCGGTGGGGGTTTTTGGGGTTTTTTTCTGTTACCCACAGAAATACTCGTCTGTCTTCTGTTCCTTCAGGTTTGATTAGAAGCCTTGTTCCTTGTGGGGAGAAGGAGTGGGATGACGTCTATGGATATTACAGCTATCCACAGGGGAAAATGTTTTTCCAGCCTGATCTTTGAAGGTACACAGTGTTCTTTAGGTTTTTCCATTTGGTTTTTTGGTTAGCTTTTTTGTTTGTTGGTTTGGTTCTTTGTTTATTTGTTTGTTTGTTTGTTTCTGAGCTGCTAAGAGAAGTGATAACATGCAAGATATTTTAAGAATGGGGGTGGTGGTGCACATGTTGCAGATGCGAGAAAGGAGGCAAATACATACAAATGTGCTCTTTTTAGAATGTATTAAGAGATGTAATAGCTTCAGCATGGAGGATTGGGTAGCCTTGAATATTAAGAGTCACATGGTCTGATAAAGATTAATTGTGGTGGTTTCTGAAAATTAGAATACCTTGGTTCACTTCCTGCTCATTACTGATATTCTTATGCTTTTTGTCTACTTGGTAATTCTGAACTTCGTTTAAGAGTACTCCGTGGGAAGCCCTACCTCTTAGTTTGTGCGCGTCTGTGTATTAAGTAGGATTTCTAATAAATCTGGACTTCCCAGTGAAGTGAGCTGCCAAGTCATCTTATTTTAACTCATACTATGTTAAGTGTGGCTTCTAGTGTGATTGAAAAAAATATACATAGCAGGACCCAGATTCAGCCACTCACCACTTGGTGCCACTCTAGCTTTGCGAACTGCAGTCTTGCTGGAGTAACAGAAGATCTTTCTTACTCTAGGTTTGCCAAGTGCTGCCTGAAATACGGCACTCTGAGCAGTAATCTTTCAGCTGCGTTGCTCTGAGTCAGAATAGATGGTGGCTGACAGACAGTTTCCTAATATTGCTCTGAAGGGAAAGGAGATGATGGTATCTATGCTAGGGATTTTTAAACTGAACACGTGGGTTTGAAAGCACTGCAGGTTTTTGTTTTCTAATGCTGCTGTCAGTTCAAGCCCGAAACTGGACTAACCGTTTCATTGGCTGCTCTGAGACTGTTTTTTCCTGAAGAGGAAGAGAGGCAGTTATTGAATATACTTCCAGGTATTTGCATAAAAATTACACAGAGCTGTGGCATGAGTGCTTACTCCATTTGTTTAAGTACTTCTTGCATAGCACGTGTTTGCCTAGATTTGGGGATCTTCATCTGAAGAGTCTTGTGTGGCACGGGTCATTTCTCTTTGGACAACACAATCATCTGTGATTCTTTTCCCAAGATGTGCCTTTTACTGAAGGAGATATATAGCCTTTTTCAAAGGGTGGTGAGGAGTTTGAAGCTGTGTTGATGCTGAGAACCCATCCTCTCCTTACAAAGTCCTGTAAATTATAATGGTAAAAAGAGGGAATGATTTCTTGCAAGGCAAATGTTTTTACTTGCATACTGAAGGCAGGATTGCACCATCTGAACAGATGAGGGGGCAAACTGTGGGATGGTGGATGAGAAGCAGCCGTAAGACTGGCTGGACAAGAAGTATCTGACTTGAAATAGGAGTAGTATAGTTGAAATCAGGAAAGGGAGAAAGCCTTTGGAACTCTCTTGTTTGAACAGAGAGAAAATAGGACTGGGATTTGGAGTCTGGGATGGAGATATGATAAGATCAAGTTGAGGAGAAGAACACGACCAGGAATAAGAGCTTAAAACCACTCTTGCAGCATGTCATCTTTTCCCTCTTCCTTCTCTCTACTCTGTCACCCTTCTCCCTGGTTGTGCAGGCACAATTATTCTGGATGTGTTTAATATTACAGGAATGAATCCGAGTCCTTTATTTTTCCTGTAAGTTGAAGTGCTGGAATTTGATGTCTGGTTAATGGGCAACTGGAAGCAATACATTGTGTAAAATATCTGTAAAATAAATACATACAGGAGCTGAATTACATAGTAAAACTGACCTTAATTCCCATAATTTTTTCTAAGCATTTGACAATAACTTCAGTAGGATTTACCTTCTAACTTTTGATTTCACATCTGGTAGTTTCCTTCAGTACAAGGTTTGTGTGATAGATGTACGCAGATAATGCTTCATTTCTCAGCTCCTTCCTATGCCACCTTTAGTGAGATGTTTAGCAGATACCTGTATGAGCATTACTTCCTTGTTCATGGATTGGAAATCAGAGGAAACTGCATCTGGTTGATCCTGCAACAGAAATTCAGGAATTAAAATAGAATTCCTGGAACCTGGCTTAACACCTCTATTCCTCAAGAACTGACTAAGAAACTTTAACAGAGAGAGAGGTGAAGATACCAAAATTGAAGAAAACACATCTAAATGCAGTTACCTTTTTCTGATACTTCTCCGAATTGCTAGTTCTGTTGTAAGCTTAATGCCTTTTCCTCACACACTCTCCTCTCCACTAAGAGGTCACTCATAGTTATTTAGGCTCTATTGTTGTGTGGCTAATCTTACTAGCCTCACCTGTAGTTTGATTATTACATTGACTGATGTAGTTGCTGTGCATCTCTCATATGACTCCTCCTGCCTCTTTGTTTCACATTAATCTGCTCTTAAAATAGCAAAAAAGCACACAAGCTGAAGCTACCTATCAGAGATGGTTTCTTAAAAACCCTTCTGCGACCCTATGACCAAAAAGTCAGGCAAAACCTCTGTGTTAAATCTAAAGCTGGTATGATTTTGCCAGATTTTGGAGTAGCTGACACCATTATGTGCTTTCCATGAATTTCTCATAGAGAATATTTGAATATGTGAACAGTAGAAACAGTGTTCTCTTGTTTTTTCAGTAGTTATCATTCTCCTTGGGTGTGTGCACCCAAGTTATTTTCGAAGAAGTGGAACTAGCTTCAACATGCCTGAATTTTATTATATTAAAGAGCAGCTAGTACTGTCTAAAAGATTGTTTCCCTCTCCGTGTCCTTTAGCTACATGGAATGTAAAGAAATAAAAAGAAAGTTTTATTTATTCCTTTTTGTTTTCAAGGCTTTGAATGTTTTCCTGTTGCCCCTCTGTATTTTTTAACAAAAGGTGGCAAAGTCTTTTAAGGGTAGATGTCACCATGATACTAAGGAGGCAAGAAGCTTTGTGTTATAAAATCTTGAATCTGGTTTCAGTGTTGAGTGTTGTATAGTTACAGGTTCTTGTTAACATTTTTTGCTTTTTGGGCCTTTTTTACAGGACAATAAAACAGTTCTTTGAAATGAAAGGTGGTAATGAAAAAAAGTACTACATATACTGCTCTGTTTTGTAAATCTCTTTTTTCCTCTGTAGGTTTCAGAAGTAGCACGTGACAGAGGTACTAGCAGAATGTAGATACTGTAAACTGTGACCAAGCTAACTTCAAAGAGGTTAGCTGGGTACCAGGAGTAATTTTTTAATGCAGCAGTGCGGGAGTCTTTATGAGCTAATATATCCTTCATTACTGTCTTGCTCCAGCTAGACTGTTCTCCTGCATGAATTGATTCACTTTAAACTAACGTGTATTACTGTACACAAAATTGAAGTTAGATGTGTAGACATACTAGAAAATCTGTTCCTTCCCTTTGTTTTATTTTGATCTGTGACTTTTAGTACACAGCAAGGTCTATGCATCAGGGCGTATCTAGGTAGACGTATGTGCAGACAAGTTTTCAAGCAAGATGAGTAGAAGGCTCAGGTTCTAAATTACCTTAATTTATCAGTGTAACTCTACTGCATCTATCCTGCATATTTGTATGCATAGTGCTCTATGAAATCCTTGCTGTTGTTTTGAAATAAGACTACAATACTGTTTCACATGCCACTTCTAAATTTGCAGTGCTGACAATTACAAACTGTCAGGGGGGAAAAATGAAAAATTTTCTGCATACATATAGAAAGCAGCATGTGCTTTTGATGATAAAAGACAAAACAAAGTTTCAAAGGGACTCATGAAGTCTGTCTGACATACATGAAATAGTAGATCTCAACCACTGAAAAATAACCTTAAAATGTTCTCTCAGGGTGTAAATGAGAAGACAGTTAGAAATCTGGTTTAAAAAAATTCTGCTGCTAAATAGTTATTGTAACTTCTTAGCAAAGGTGAATTCAAGGAAATTTGCCAAGGCTCAAAGCAAAACTGGGTGAAGATCTATGACGAAGTAGTTTAGCATCTAAAGATTCAGTTGTTGGGTTTATTAGTAAGTTGTATAGTCACAAAAAGTACCATGTCTTCCTATTCCTGGGAACTTAGTTCTGGCAGGTCCTTTAGTGCAGGACATTTGATGGTGCAGTCTTTGAACTTGAGCTAATAATTTTGAAGTGTCCTTTTGTTTATTTTTTCCTGATGGAACCATTGGAGCAATGCAGTTCTTCATGGGAGAAAACAAGCTGAGACAACTGCCCCGTCAGGCTCCCTCTACTCCAGCAGCCCTGACAGCAGCGGGCAGATGTGATGTTCTGGGCTGTTGCAGCACGGTGTTACCTCAGAACCACATGAGTGCCTTTGCAGAAGGCTGTGGTGGGGGGGTGTGTGCGTAAAGCTCAAGACATGCCATGCATATTACCTTCCTGCACTCTCGCTTTCTTTGTGATCATCTCTCGCTGGTACGGGCCTGCATTGGCTTCAGCATTTATGGGTAGGCTCTTAAACATATAGCCAAGGATTTGGCTTCATTGTAATAGAGGCATTAGTGTTTGCTCAACATCAAAAATGTATTAGTAATCTGTTGACTTATTGATTAATGGGAAATGTGTGATTTTTCAATGTTGAAACATGATGCTGCCACACAGACTTGAAGTATTGCAGCACAAAGGTCAGAAAGGGATATTATTGCCATACCATAAATGGAATAATTCCTTGGGATTTAACTGTGTGTGTTCCTAGGGGAAGAAAATTTGATAAATAGAAACTAATCAGCAGACATTCACTTTATACTGTGTGCTTTTTCAAGCAACAGTGCCTGTAGCTGTCTTAGTGTTGAGAAAGAATTGTTGGACCAATACACATTTTACTGGACAGGTCGACCACTTACAGGTTTACACTGGGGATTAACAAAGAACTGTGACTGCAGTTCTCTAACCTAGATTCATTCTGTTTAGCTGAATTGCTTAAGGATATGTGTGGATTTGAGGAAGTCTGAAACTGTGTTCCTGTACCAGAAACTAATTACGTAGGTTATATTGAAAGATCTGTTTTGTAACATGATTTTAAAGCATATTAAACTTGTCCAAAGGGAAAGTTCGAATGGTATATGTGGACTCAGACAGAGCCTTAGGGAGAGCAGTGTTTTGATCGCTAATAAAGAGAACAAAGCCAAGTAGTAAACAGTAATAAATAGGGTGAGTTATTGGTTTCATAGGCCAGAGCAACTCAGCAAAGTGCTAGAGTGAATGGGGAAGGGAATAGCCAGTGAAGGGAGAGACTGGGACATGAGCTGTCGTGTCTTACAGTATGGCTGACCCTCAACAGGAACTGATAAGCTTGTAGCTTTCACTGAATTGCACCTTGAATGGGTAATGAGTGCAATCAAATGTACGGTCCAAGAACTGCGTGAGAAGGAAACATCTTCCAGAGAACCTTCAGAAATGCAGGGACAATCTGATGCTGACTGTTGTGTGAGTACTTGAGGAAAACTATCCTTACCCTTTCAGTATTGTTTTTGGCCTTTAGATTTTCTTTGTTTCTTGCTGCTCTGTTTTCCTTTGGAATTCAAATGGATAGGAAACTCTAGGGAGCACTAGAGCTGGATCTCAAACTGCAGCAAGTTCATGGAAATATGCTACCATAGAGACTAGTTTTCACTGCAGACCCTAAATTGTTTTCTAGCTTTCCCCACTCTTGTAAATATAAGAAAAGATTTGATATAAATTTGTTTTCTTTAGATATACTTTGTTTATTGAATCAGTATGACCTTCTGGTGATCTGGAGCGAAACTTCACCTTAGGTGAGCTCAGGTTTTTCTACTTTATTTAAGGAACTGGTTCTCTGACAGTCCTGTGAACTCATCACATCGCTGCTTCAAGTTTATTTAAGAAGTCTGTTGTAAGAATATTGTTTGCTCTGTAAGCGTAAACAAGTACAAATTTACAGGTTGTTAATTTTCAAGGTTCTTCTGGAACCTCATGCTATAATATTGGACGTGTTCATATGCAGTCTGCTCAACATAGTTGAACTGAAATCTCATTTAGTTTCAACTTCCTATTACCTCAAATTGACCAAGCTTTGTTTACAGATTTGAACATTTCTTTAGCTGGTTGTAATTAAGCTTATAGGGAGTAATTAATTACCAGCAAGTTAATTGAGAAAGTAGGTTATAAAACCTGGATTTTAGTAAAACGGCTCAATAGTTTTTACCTATGGTTTACTGCTGTCTGAAAAAGTAGGACGAATGTGTATGAGAGAAACTCCAATGAATTACAGTGTTACGGTTCAATTTGAGGACAATTATCTCTGTATTATTGTCCCTCTTTTATGTCTTTGATGTGAATGATGTGCAATATACAGGCAGGCTTTATTCCTCTGGTGATTTGCTGTACTCTCTTTACTGTAAACAAAGATTTGTCTTTTCCAGCCATTCTTAGTCTGTGGTTGTTGGGTAACACAAGCTGTGTTTCATCTCTTACAACATCTGTAGTCTTTCGGTTGAGATCTGTGTTGCTCAGCAGCAATTTCTGTTCATTATTTACTTCCTCTTGAAGATCTTTTGTTAAATAGCATGCAGTTATTTTGGATTTATAGCATGTGACATAAGTAACACTGCAGAACTTTTGTAGCAAAAAATGAGTGGAAGTCACTTTCAGTAGTTATCATTCTCCTTCAGTGTGTGCACCCAAGTTATTTTCGAAGAAGTGGAACCAAACTTGCCTGAATTTTGTTATATCAAAGAACAGCTAGTACTATCTAAAAGATTGGTTCCCTCTCCATGTCCTTCAGCTAAATGGAATGTTTTTCTGTTGCCCCCCTGTATTTTTTAACAAAAGGGGGCAAAGTCTTTTAAGGGTAGATGTCACCATGATACTAAGGAGGCAAGAAGCTTTGTGTTATAAAATCTTGAATCTGGTTTCAGTGTTGAGTGTTGTATTTTGGAAACTAGATCATAATAGTAAACTTTTTCTGCTTTATATGCAGAAAATGAGAAAAAGGATAGTTCAGGAGTGGAAGTTTTTCATTCAATTTCTTGTTCACTGCCAGGCATTTTGCAGAACTTTTAGGTGGGGCATTGCTGGTCTCTGGGGAACTATTCTTGTAAGAAATATGCATCCATCTGCTGGAGTGGTAGCATCAAGTGAGGAGAGCATGTCACCAGAAGGCTGAGGTAACTAATTCCACATTCTCCAACAGAAAAATCTTTGTTACCTTGTTTATGCAATCTATAATAATGTCAACAAATATTAAAAATCCCCATTGCAACATGTCTATCCTAGAGCAGTTGTAAGAGATGGGGGTTGGATCCTGTGATAAGGGGTGAGTGCCCTACCTTTGGAAAATGGAAATCAGAAAAAATTAGGTTGTCTTTCATTTTAGTAGTTAGTTGAAGGGGAGTGCTGATTTCCTTTGTGTTTCTTTCAAAAGTTAAAAAAAATAAATGTTCTGCTTTGGAGGCATGATGGAAGGTCAAGTGGAATATTTTCTGAGGAAGAGAGATTGCCCCCTTGAAAATGGAACTGATGCTTAACTTACATAGGGGTTTTTTTGTGGTCTGTCAGTTTTAGCTATTAAACAAGTATGATACTTTCTTGTAAGTGTTCTTCAAGCAACTGTTATATAGCAGGTATGTCAAAAAACCTAATGCTTTTTTTCTGCTTTCTAATCCAGTCTCTAAGCTTATTGATTCTGCAGGCGTTCTGCTGGGTGGAATGATAACTGCCTCAGATCTTCAGTATTTACCCCTTTTGCTTGCTGGCTCAGGCAATTTAGTGTAATTAATTATAATAGCTGTATTTATCTTAACATGGTTTAAAGTTTACTCTCTGATATCATGATGCCCTTAATGCAGATACTTCAGGACTGTTTCCATTAGGATCAACAGAATGTAATTGTTCAAGCACCTTTAAGCTGACCTAAGCTGAAAATTGATATTCAAACCACAGCATCTTTGGCAAAAGAAGACTCAGAATAATGATTTTGTAATCAATCAACAATTATTGTGTAAGGGCTGAGTCATTTGCTCTGGCAGCTATAGGAGTGCTGTGAACAATCAAATAATATGGGAAGAACAATTGCAGAGGTGAAATACTGTGTAACTCCCTCAAGGAAACATCTCCCTCTCCAGATATTCGGTAGCAGGGACTTGTCAAGGATTCTTTATCATAGTGACCATATTTAGTCCAATAACTAGTAACTGCACTAGTTAGAGAAGGAGACAGTCCATCAAAAATTTGCTTTATCGTTCTAGTGAGGCTTGTTACTTATAGAACAGATTTGTTTTTATGTTGGAAAAGACAAAGAGGGAATTTGGTTCATACCCTGCCTTAGACATGGAACAATGTCCTCTGAACAAAGTGAGCTCTCATTTTAAAGTTCAAAATTGTACATAACCATAGTGAGATACTTTCCATTCACTACTAACATTAGTGTAAAGAGAAGAATTGAATTGCTGACATCTGAGTGAGTCCTGAACCTGGTTTAAATTCTTGCCTTGATAATTACATGGCAATGGACTCTACATTGAAGGAAAGATCACCCAAGAAGAAATTGATTATTTCCCACTTCATCTGAGCTATTTTATGGTGGGCAGAAGTTTTCACAGCGAGTTACAGACACAGTTCTGGGACTAAACCCAAGGTTTTTCTAACTGCCACTTAGTTACTTTGGCCCCTAGAACTAGCATTTTCAAGGTGGGAAATAGCTGTCTGAAGGTACACATGAAATGCATCTTTCTAGAACAGCCTGTAGTAAAGGTGTATTCTCACAAAGAATAAAAGAAGATGATGAAGATACCAGTTGACTAGGTACCAGACAACATATTTTTGCCTATTAGTTCAATTATATACTCTGAAGAAGTGAAATCTAAACCTGTGTCATGTTTTGAAGAAGTCCTCTGAACGTTGAATGTGTTATCTTAGGTCCTCTCTGATGCATTACACTATTGCACTGGCTGGCAGACATTAGTAATTTGGAAGTTACAACTGTTGTGTGTTCAGGGAATGGGCATGTACCAAGTTTGTCTTAAAGATTTGTCGTTGTGTGGCATACTTTTTTTTTTGTTGTTGTTTTCTTTTGAGGAGCAGCAGTGGGAAGCAGCAGGCACTTATTCATAGAACATCTGAATGTGATGAAGAGAGTTAATCTGGTTTCAACATCTCTATTACCAGGAGAGTCTTATACTGTGTGCAGAGGACAGATTTTTCAGACCATGTTCACTTTGAGGACCAGCTGACTCCACCCGATATGAAACACAGGTTCAGCTGTTGATTGACACATCTCTAATGTAGTCACCTCTTAGCTCGTGTTTGTAGATTTGTTTTTACCTTTGGCCTTCAGGTTCACAGAACATAATGTATTAGGTATATACTGTATATGCAAAATATTTACACTTATCCAAATACGTGATGAGAGGAAAAACTTTCCTCATTCTCACAGTATGTGCTCTGAATAGGCGAAACAGGGAAAAAATGGAGAACTGAGTGAGGTGGCTGATACCACAGAGCATAGTGCTGCCATCCAGAGGGACCTCAACAGGCTGGAGAAATTGTCTGAGAGGAACCTCATGAAGTTCAACAGTAAGTGCAGAGCTCTGTACTTGGGGCAGAATAACCTGTATACTGGTATGTGCTGGGAGCTAGTGGTCTGGAAAGCAGCTTTGCAGAAAAGACCATCCTGGTGGCCACTGATTTGAGCACAAGCCAGTAACTACTGTTGTGGCAAAGAAGGCTAATGGTATCCTGGGCTACACCAGAAAGACTGATGCAAGCAGGTAGATGGAGGTGATCCTTCCCCTGTACTCAGCACTGGTGAGGCTTCACCTGGTGTACTGTGTCCAGCTCTGCACAGTTCTGCCCTGTACAGGAGAGTTAAGGAAATACTGGAGAGAATCTGTCTGGCAAAGGGCCACCAAAATGAGTAAGGGAATGGAGCATATCTTCTGTGATGAAAGACTGAGAGAGCTCGAACTGTTCCGCCTGGAGAAGAGAAGGTGGGATGGGCTGGGGGAATCTCATCAGTGTGTGCAAATATCTGAAGAGAGGGTACAAAGATGGTGGAGGCAGGCTCTCCCCAGTGGTGCCCAGTGACAAGAGGCAGTGGGCACGAACAAATGCATCAGGCTCCTTTAGAAAACCAATAAACATGTTTCTATTGGAAGGGTGACAGAGCACTGGCAGAGGTTGCCCAGAGGTTGTACAGTCTCCGTGGGGATATTCAAAAGCTATCTAGACAAAGTCATGGGCAGCCTGCTCTAGGTGACCCTGCCTGAGCAGAGAGGGTGTACAAGATGATCTCCAGAGTGAAGAAGATGACCCTCCTTCCAACCTCAACCATTCTGTGACAAAGCTGAGAAGGAATTCATGTTTCAGAGTCGCTGAAGTGGCTGGCTGAGGTCCTGTAGCAGGGTAGTGAAGAAAGTAACTGCAGTCATTTGACTTAATTCTGCTGCCCTCTCTGTGCTGTGTTGACTCTCAGGTTTCTGCTTGCTCCTTTTCCTCATTTTCTGCATATAAAGCAGAAAAAGTTTACTATTATGATCTAGTTTCCAAAAATGGAACAATAAAGCTGAAATAGATGGTGAGAGGGAGAGCTAGAAATGCACTTCTAAAAAATCCTGAGACCCAGGTGCACAGTTACACTCTCAATTGCTTGAAAACTGTAAATTATTTTTATTGGTAGAAATCACTGCTTCCCTTGATCTTAATGCCTGCTGAATAGGAAGAAAATTTTCTTAAGCCGAATAACTGTCACTTTGTGTTTTCTCTTAAGATTTGTGCATTTTGAAAATGTTTATTAGCTGCATAAGAGAACTGTCTTCTGTACTGAGAGACTTACACCAGTGAAGAAACCGGTGCAGAAGATTTCTAGCTCTAAGTGTAGTTCTTAAATGTTTTCAGGGAAGCTGGACCTGATGAAATTAATCGTAGGGCATTTAAAGAATTGGCTGCACAGGGAAGAAAGTGATATTTGGGAAGAAGCAAGTATAGTACTTCAGGAGGGGGAAGAGAAGGATTGAGGTGCACAATTAAAGACCAGTCTGTTTGGCTATAATATAGCAAGGAATAATTGGATAGACATCTCATAAGACCCTGCCAGTTAGCAAGATGGGTTATCGAGTAAACAGATTTCTCGAGGCCATATCGTGACAAACCCTTTTAATTTCCATATAAAGCAGTGTTGCAGTTAGGTGGTTAAGAGAGAAGCGGTAGATATTACCTACCTTGACTAAAGTTTCTTGCTTTGTATTCGTGTAACATTTTTGTAAGTTGGATGCGGAAAAGTGATCTAGAGGATTCTGGTGCCCGAAGGATATAGAATTTGTCCGAAAAAAATGTTCAAAGAATATGTATAATTAGCCAAATGTCAGAACATGGTATTATATCAAGGAGGGCTTGATGATGTCTGATATCTCATATTAATCGGTATTTTGATGATTAATGACTTGGGACAGTAGAATGCAGAGTACTTTCTGAATATGCCAGCCCTGCCAGGGTGAGAAGGAACAGAAGAGCATGGGGAGGCAGGTACAGAACTCAAAATGGTCTGGGGCAATGTAGTTCAATAGGGACAAGACCAGGGCAGTGCACTGCAGCAAGATGAATCAGCTGCATAAATACAGCATGGAAACATTTGACCAAATGGTGTTTCTGTGTAAAAGGATTTGGGATTTACAGAGAATTACAACCAGTAGTGGGTCATTAATATAATGCTACGATCATAGTTTAAAACATATTAACATGCCTGAAACACTTGTAAAATACTCTTGCTGCCTTACTCAGCGTTGATGAGGCCTCTATTAGAAAACTGTTGCCAGTTTAATTTCTCAGAAAGCAGTGGTCCCAATGAAGACAGACCTCCGAGTTAAAACAGCAGCTCCAGAAGACATTGTTGAGGAAGAAGGTAATAAAGAGGTGCTAGAGTAGTTTAGCCTAAAAGTAGAAAGAAGATGGATGTAATAAATCTTAAAATTTACACAATGCTGTTTCAAGAAGAAAGGGCGTCATCTGTTATGGTGAATGGAGCAAGTACGGCTCACTGGATGAACTAAGTGTTAAATTATATCCTGAAGGCCAAAGAATCTACTAAAGGCTGTGGACTCCTCATTGTAAGGAGTCTTTAAAAACTAGCCTTTAAGAATGGGTTGATGAGATTAATCTGTCTTGTATACCTGTGGAATGTATTTGCTGCAGGAGGATGTACTCAGTAATTCTGTGGTGATTTTCCATCTAATTCTGCCCTGGTTCTTCAGTCTTGCATTTTGTACTGTGCTTCTTGCTGATTGTGCTGACAGAGAAACTGTATGGTGTTCTGTATGTGTTGTTACTGAATACCAATGCTCCTGAAAGAAGGAACAGCTCAGTAGAAGTTGTGAGCATCTCTGCAATCAAAACTATCATTAACTGGTGAAAGTAGAAATTGCAGTGTCGTTTTCTCATGAATGTGCAGAACAAAGATATATTCAAGACAGTGTATTTAAATGTACCTAAACTGGGTTCCTCTGGCATTTGCAAAATTCAGGGGGAGAGTAATTGCACCCCTCCTTCTCCCAGTGCTCTTCTTGCATTGAGAAATATAACTCAGAAAATTAATTAAAAATCAGATTTGCTGAGAAAGCTGTGGCTTAAAATCTGTTCAGCCCATCCAAAATCCACTTAAGTTAGTGCAACTTCTCCCCATGGATGTTATTCAAAACCCGAGTGAGTCTGTGATGGGGATTTTGTCTATTCTGATTTTGTGCAGTAATTTTTTCCCATAATTATTAATGCATTTGTTGCAGTCTTACAGCAGATTATAAAAAACTACGCTCTAATATATAAACTTCTTTTCATCTGAAAGTAAAAATATCCTGATACTGGAAGGGTTTGTAATGGCATTCCCAGAAGCTCCTAATGAGGATTTGGCAACTTAAGTCAACAAAAGGTTTCACTACAGACTTACCTTGATCAGACTAAACCCTTACCAAGCCAAGCTAGCAAGACTGCACACTTCAAAAAAGAAGATTCAATTTATCAAATATGGTTTGGGGAACTCAAATTTTCTAACATTGTGCCTATGTCTATTTACTACTCAAAGAGCAGCCGAGAAAGTCATATTGCTTTAGCTTTCCAGTGAAGATGGAGATAAAACCAGAACTGATAAGAAAAACCAACTTCCTCAAAAATCTTATATGCATGTAAATATGCTTATAGCAGCAGAGAGGTCGTAATTGCAGTAGTTGTTTCCATTCTAAACCTTCTACAGCTATTTATAACCATTAACTTTTTGAAACTTCCCACCCTTTAGAGTTGACACTGTCCATTATTGATCTATGCTGGAAGGAGAATATTCTTTGTAGAACTGAATGAAGTTTTCAGTTGCATTTAAGCACCCTCATATACTTCCTGGCTTGAGAGATGACTGGTTTTGATTCATCTGGATTGAATCTTAAAATTGTGCAGTAAATATTATCTGTTGCTTCCTGCTCTCTCCTCTCCCTCAAAAACAGCTCCAAAAAACCTGTATGTAGACTTGTCTGGTAAATGTTGTAAGCCAGTAAAGGTCAAGTTTAAAAAACAGCTTGTGAGAACTGTGATGAGTGAAGGAAGAGAACTTCTTCCTACTGCTAGTTACAAAAATACTATCTCTTTGGAAACTGAACAGCCGTCACTGGATTTGACTGGAAAGCAAGCACTTGCGCTTTTAAAAAGCGCTTATACCTAGTACTGCTAGAAAAACTGGGAAGTCACTTCAGCTCCTGCATACAGACATGTTTTTTTCTCCATCTTGGTTGTAATAAACATCAGGGAATAAGGATACAAACGTGCATTTTGTAAGAAAACAGAATGGCAAGACTTGCAAAGGTAGCCCGGTATATCCTTAGTAAAACTGCAGTGGCATGTTCACTGTCAGCTGCTTTAAATTGGTGTTTCCTGCTTTCCAGTTTACAGTCTGTTTCTGTTTTCGTACTGTTCTCTTAGAGGGAAAGATCCCTAATATGAAGTGGATTGGGAAACTGTGTGGTTAAATCTAGCGTTTACTTCATTCTTCAACCCTCCACCACCTTCAGTTCTGTGTTCGTTTCAGCCAGTTGTGTCCCTTGGGTTTCACTGTATTGGGCAAACACTTGTGCCAGGGCAAGTGGTCGGGTGAGGCAGGAATGGAAACAAGACCGGTGGCAAAGGGGCAGATATACCTCTTTCAGTATCACTGCTGCCTCAGGCTGTCTTGAAATGTGCTGGAAACTTGGCTTTCAATTAAATACACAAACTGTCCACTTCTGACAGCCTTGGCTCAGGTCTTCAGGTCTTTGCATGCCTTTTTTTGCTCCCCGCATGTTTGTTTGTTGTTTTTTTTTAACAGTACCTGTAGGTTGCAGAAGTAATACTTTTGTTTGGGTATGCTTTGCTAATAAGTTAGTTAACCGAAGAACAATGTTAGATGTTAACAGAAATTCAGCAAGTATATCCTCATGCTTGCACTGTTGTAGGTCCTGTGTCAGAATGCAGTTTCACTGTGCATATTCAGGTTGACCAGCATATGCAACGGTAGCTCTTTTGATAGCAATGTGCCTCACATTCAGTGCAAGGATTGAATAACCAGTTCCAAGATATCAATGGCAGCTTAGGTCAACAAAAAGGTCACATCACTTCTGGTTTGACATTGCAACAGTCACGCTCTCGTTATGCATCATGAATAGAACTTTTTGTATACTTCTTGTAAAAAGTATTTCTAAAGATTTAGCTTAGAGCACAGACTTAATATGCTGGAGCTGATATTGATATTGTATATAATAGCATAGAAATTAAGTGTGGGATCGAAAGATGTTTCTTGAAAAGCCTGTGGTGTGCTACAGACCCGTAATACGGGTTAACAGTAGCTCTAGTGCTAGCCTATCTTAATATTACAATGTTTAACTGTACATTTCTTTTGGAGTATGGAACATTACTGTGGCTTTTTGTCTCTTAGAGATGCTTAATTAGAGAACCATACAAGCTGTATTCTAACTCAGAGTTGGTCTCAAAAGCAGTGTTGTCCTCTTTAAAGCGCACCTGGTGTGCAATATCCATGCTATAAAGCTGTGGTGAAGAGAGTCCACCTAAACCTGAACTGTATTTGGAAAATGCATCTACTGATAAGGGCGTTTTGGGCAGATTTTGCCAGTCTCTTTTGATGGTATTTGTCTCATGTTTTTCCCTGCTCTTCGGCCTAAGATGGCGCAACCTGGAGAGAACTCAATGCTCATCTGGGCACAGCAGTCAGCAGGTAAAGCCAAATACAGGGAAACGTGTCAAGTGGATCATCACACATTCTATATTTGATCTATTTTTGTTCAGCACTCCTTTCATTTCAGTGGTGTGTCTGTTTCAGATATTTATTCTTTGCTAGACCTGTCTTACATACGTTTAGAGAAAATAGTTTTGTCCCCTAGAATGTCTTCCCTTTTTTTTTTTTCCAATGAATACTATAATACACTTCTTTTTCTTACTGTATTTTTGTAGGCTGTATGGAAGATATCATGGTAGGTTTTCAGTAACTGCATAGGTACAAACAACCTCAGAGTAACAAGGTAGGGGGGAGGTGGGTAAAGTGGATTAATATTAACTTTGCCCTTCCATGGGCTTTTACCATAAAGAGATTGAAAAGCTGGTGTTATCGATGTCAGGATGATACAGTGTGATTTGGAAGAAATGCATGTTTCAGTGTTTCATGAAACAGTGGCCCTTTCAGCCTTGTATTGCTTGTATGATAAAACCTTTTACTACTCTGAGATTAGCCAGAAAAACTTCTGCCTCTTTTCCCTTGTCCCCAAAAGTTTAGGTCAAACTAATTAGGATAAAATGCTTATTTCTTGTTATTTAAACCCTCAGTTTAACTATCTCATCTTTTGACAAATAGGTATAATTAGTTCTCTTGTATAATTTATTAACTTCCCTATTAAGTTGTGTACAGATTAGTGAGGCACCAGGCATGCTGGCAAAAAACGCTTCCAATTAGAAGGTGATAGATGGGTTTGTATTTGATAAACAGGCTTTGTCGTATTCTCAAATGAAACTGAAAGGAGCGTTTTTATTTAAATCCTGTCATACCGTGAGTCTGACCAGTATTGAACTAGATTCTATTTTGTGCTTTGCGAAATGAGGAGGAGATTTAAAGATATTAATAACATACAAAAAGAGAATTTTGAGACTTCTTAAGGCTATAAAAAAGGGTTAGAATTGCAGTGTTGGCAGCACTGTTACTGCTATTAGAGCACTGCCACTTTTGGTAAAAAAACCTCCTAGCAGATGACGTGGCTTCTCAAAAAGAGTTTAGTGAGTACCCAAATGATGTCTGTAGGGTGGGACGTACCTAGGGTATGACCAGGGGGACGGGTCTGGCTATGGTCAAATATGTGTAAAAGGAAATGGAGATCAAATGAAAGCGAGCTCGTGTCAGAGTTAAAAAAGCAGGTCTCCTGGATCTTGATCCTGTGCCTGGCTGTATTTGCTCTGGAGTTCTCTTTTCTCTGTACAGCCTTACACACAGATCCCGCAGGGTATGATGATAAGACAGGGCTCACAGGAATATACACCGTTACTGAATACTCTCCTTAACAATTTGTGTTTAAAATCGTCACTATTGTGTATCTTCACAGAAGGAGGAGGGTTTCTGGTGTTTACATTTCTCATCAACAGCAGACTCTTGTACTACTGATGTTTCTTAAATCGGCTGGGTCCTTTCAAACTGTCGATAACTGGTTCAAATACTCCAGCTGAGCACTGTAAATCCAGACTGTCAATCAAAATAAATGTATCTTGGTCTTAAAGAGCTGGGCCCAGTGGCTCTCTTCCATCAGTGGTTGTGCTGAACTTTCTTATTCTGCTCCTTTTTTCATGTTTTTAATTCCTCAAATGAGATCTTAATCTGCTTTGCCAGCTTGAAATTAGCTCCTCTAACCCCCTGTCGAAAGCATCATAATCTGAAATGCTTTGAGAAATTATTAGATTTTAATTTCCAGTGCTAACACTTTTTCTCTAAAGTCATTTTGGTTTGGTTTGTTGTGGGGTTTTCTTAGAGGAGAAGGCACAGTTGTTGGGTCACACTTTTTTTTTTGATCTATTAAAACTTGCCATGATTCCCAGTCCTTTTTGTCTTGCTGCTGCCTTACTGCACAGGAGTGAATCTGGCTTCCTGAGATAATTTATCTTTCTGCTATTTCACTTGACTCTGTAACTTTGTCATTTTCCTTCAAGGGTTTTATTTACTTTGGAGGTGTATATACAGTAGGCAATGGTTTTTTTTTTTTTTTACTTTCATTCCTATCCATCAGATAGGTTTTCATTGAGCTTACAAGAACAGCTTTTCCTTTGACCTTAAAGATGAATAGTTACTCTTTCAGCCAGTCTTTCTGGTATAGCTTCTTCCCTTAGGAATTTTTCTAAAGGAATGAGCTTGCAGTATGACTGCCAGCATTAAATATCCAACTTAGAAGGAATGCTTGAAAGTGAAGGACCCTTGGCTGCTGCTTCTTTCTCTTTTTCTCTCTCTTCAAAGAAGAGGTAATAAAAGTTCTGCCTTTTAGACTACCTGCAGAAAGCTAAAATAGCTGCGTGATCTGAGGTGCAAAAACTGGAGAGACTAATGAGCTGGGCGTGGAAGTGACTTGAGGTGATGCAGGTTGCCATCCTAGTAAAATCACCAGTGTCTTTTCTGCTTGCTAACACTTCACAGAAGCATCAAATGCTGTCTGTAGAACTTGTCCAGTTTCTTACAGAGAGAGTAAAAATTTTGTAAGTAAGTAGACCTTGATCTTTGATGCGACATGTACTAGACACTAAGTACAGATTTTGCCCCATTTATCTGCATTATAAGTTGGGAATTAGTGTGGCATTAAGATAACCACAGATAGGAGTAGTTTTTGCCTGTGTGTAGAACCTACTACAGATCCATGGGGAGAGTTTTATCAAATGGGGTACAACGACTTCTGAATGATCTGTTTTGATAGTTCAAACTGCCTTTTGCCATCTTTATTCATACCATGCCTTTATTGCCAACCTTGAACGTGACTTCCCTGTACTTTGGATGCTTCTGAAGAACCTAGCCTCCAGCTAGTAGAGTCCTATGGTCTGCTTGCCATGGTCTTCCTAACAGGTGGGGAGTAGTCAAGGGTAACCAAAGCCTGTTTTGGTTGTAGTTTCTCTCATTTCCCTTATGATTTCTCAGAGGCTCCTTCAAGCATAATGCTTTCCAGCATAAGCTGTTTGGTTACCATGGTAACAAGTATCTGTCTACTTGACTGTTCTCTTGCTGTTTTGACTTCTACTTTCTTATGCCTTGCCCATCACCGTTGTGTTTGTTTGCCTTAACAGCAGAGAACTGGTTTATTCTAGCATGAGACTTCCTCTCACACTATCTAAAGGCGCAGTGCCCTCTGCCTTGTTTGTCACGGGATCCAGCTTGGGCTGTTGTTACAGAAGAAAAGGAGTCACTAAGTCCTGTGCTTAGTCAACAAGGTTTTGGTTTTAATTAGCAGTTCTCTGACAGGTATTTATTCTCCAAATATACTTTGTGAAGTACTGTCTCTTTTTTTCACCTTGCAGGGACCATGACTTCAGGACCTTGATCGTACTACTGGAAGCTCCTTTCTTGTGCCTTGTGCCCACCTGGCTGCCAGGTGGGCGGGAGAGTACCCTGCTGTACTGGAGGGCTCAGATGCTGAGATAATAGAGTCTCTGAAAGCAGCTAACTAACTACCGTGGTACAAATTATAGCATGGGGAGTTCCTCAACAAGGCTTTTATGTAGATCTAATTAGAAATATGTAAATACATTTTGTACAAAGCAAAAGTATCCAAAAGTATCAGTTCCTCTGAAAGGATGGAAGACATAATTTGGTAAAATGGCCAGATATCTTTCAGTTATGAATGTAAACCTGCCCAACTCTAGAGAGCATTCACTCTGATAACTTTAATACACTCTGTTAATGATCTTGTAAACTAACTCCTTTCATTTAATTAACTTACTAGATGCGGTTTGTAAAGGGGAAAATAATTTATGTAGAATGAGCCTAATAGGAGCATGGCTATCGTCTACATTATAACATTACCATGGTTTTCTAAATCTTCTTAGCCAAATGTATTTAAAGGTTGTGTTGCAAAAGCTTTAAAAGAAGCTTAAAATACATATAAAAAAGTGATACGCTGCATCTATATAATCTTCAAATACAGCTGCTAATAATGTCACTTGCTCTTTCTTTGTCTTCCAAAGAAGTAGTTTAGGCTCTTTGGATTTCTCTGGCTGTTACTGGTTTTACTGCAGTAGACGTGAACCACTTGTATGGTGTGTTCTGCTTGTCCCTTGAGGAATCAGTAATGTATCATTATAGTAGTTGAAAATGTCCTGTCAAATCTTTTGGTGGTTCTTGATCTGGTGGGTATATTGTCCTTGCCATAACATCTTGTTATAGGAAAGGGAAACTGTGTTCTGGTTTTGGGGAGTAAAACTAATTAATGTCTTACTTTGGCAGCTGAGCTTGGAACAAATGGCCTCCTACCTGTGGGGTGGTTGTATATCTGAGGGTGATAAGCTCTCATTCTCTCTAGGTAGAACAGTTTCATTTTGAGTAAATGTAGAGAGGACAAGCAGAAATAGTGCTTGTTTGATCAGTAAGGACACGTACTCGTGTATGCTGTCAAGATGGTCAAGGCAATTTAAAAAAAAAATATTATTTTGTCATTGATGAACACCAGAATATGGCCATTTGGAGAGGCTACAAGGTCCATTGCTTAGTATGGTAGAAAGTGATGCTTTGATGAGAGGAAGAATCCTGTCTCTTAAGAAAAGGAGAGAGGTCAGGATGAGTTTTCCATACCCTGAAGATGTGCTCTAAGTAGGGAGGTGGGGGTCAATCTCTTCTCCCATATTGAGAATGACAGGACGAGGGGGAATGGCCTCAAGTTGCGTCAGGGGAGGTTTAGGTTGGATATCAGGAAAAATTTCTTTACAGAGAGGGTTATTAAGCATTGGAACGGGTTGCCTAGGGAGGTGGTGGAGTCCCCATCCCTGGAAGTGTTTAAAAACCATGTGGATCTGGTGCTGAGGGACATGGTGTAGGGACCCTGGCAGTGCAGGGGTAATGGTTGGACTCGATGATCTTTAAGGTCTCTTCCAACCAGATGACACTGAGTTGGTGGTTAAAAAGAGCTAACACTTCTTTCTCCAGCAGCATTTTGTGTTTTTGCTGCAGAGATCCGCTGTTCCCAAATCCACATTTGGGCATGTAGATTTCATTATTTCCAGCAAAAAAAAAAAATATCCCAAGGCTATTTTTCAATCCCTTTTTTAGGTGGTGAACTAGAACACTGAGTAATGTGAACGGTGAGATCTTGTCCAGAACCTAAATCACAATCTAGGCACTTGCCTCTTCAAACGTGTGTGCAACTGTAATGATTCCAGTACAGATTCCATCTCAGCTGCAATGTGGCTGAACATTTCTTTTTCTAGATGTTGCTCAGCTGGGGTTCGGAAGGAGCTATCGAAGGCAGGGTTAGCTTATATCTTAGCCCTATTTGCCAAATGTAAATGTCTTCCTTGCAGTTTTCAACCCTTCTAGACAAACAGAAAAGTTTGCCTTAAAAGTAACCTCAGAAGCAGCATAATAGTATTCTACAATTGTTGTCACTTAGCGGCTTTCATGAAATGTTTCATTTATTTTTGCATACTGAATTAATTGTAGTTGTGAAAAATAGATGCTCGTCTGGCACTTGTAGTGAAATAAAGGCAAAAATTATCCAGGAATAATAATTTGAATAGGAAAAAAGGAACACACTGGGACCTCAGTGCAGTTAGTTTTACTGATTGGGTCTGGAGTATTAACTTTAGAAAATGTTAATCTTCCTATCATGAGACACCTTTAGTTCCCTGTGATTTCAGGGATAATGCTTTCGAGTCTATCCAGGGTATTGTATTTTAATGCTGGTGACAATGTGTATTGATATTTTGAAAGTAAAAAAATTCTTCACCTGCTCCTTGCTGGAACCGCAGTTGCTTACAGAGATGATTGACTTGTGCTGGGTATTTTCTGTGGACATTAGCAGACTCTTTGGTGTTTTATGTTTCAGTGATCTTGGAAAATAAAATATGCAGGCATTAAGGTGAGATTTTGGGAAAATTTGAATATCCCTTAAATGAAGTGCCAATTACTGCAATATGTCTCAATGGCATTTTTTTTTTTTAAATTACTGCAGGTATTTATTTTGGTTGTTTCTCTGTGTGTTTATTTATTTATTTAGGCACGTTTTCACTTCCAGTGCTTCAGGCTAGCCTGACATGCTCTAAATCATTAACCCTGTGCTCCAGGGAATGTACCCTTATGGCAGCATCTTTGATATTAGATTGGATCCCTTCCGGGCAGGTTTTAATTGACTGCATTTCCAGGGGGAGAGCTGTTTCCCTCAGTCTCTCACTGCTACATGAGGCCATGATTGTTTCAGCAGTTGATTTAGAAGCCAAGTTTCTGCTGTTGTATGGTAGCAAAGGGAGAGCAGGCAGTGAATCAGAGGACACAGGCTGTGCTTTGAACCATGAACTGATAAGTTTCTTCATTTAGGGATGCACTTGCTCTAGATGTACTTGCACTTTATAAGTATTCATTCCAATAAAAGCAGCATGAGTTGGATTATGACAACTTTATAGCAGTTGATTGTTGAATTACCAGGAAATCTGGAATTCTGTCCATGGTAATTCCTGGAGACAGGCACTGTAGCAGTAGGGTAATGAGGTGATGGATCTTAGCTCAAGCTTGAGTTATGTAACTGGGCTTGTGATTGTTGACAGGTTAAACCTCTACAACAACTTAGAGAAGAAACAGAGAACGTTGGTATTTTTTTTTCCATATTATTCATGGTTGTAGAATCACTTCTTACACAAGCAGCCCCTCAGAAGGCAATAGAACGGTTTATAGATACTTGCTTATTCAGACACTTCATTGTCGGTGAGCCCTTCCAGAATCACCAAAGTCTAATTGGTGAAATGCAGAGAAGTCGTGGTGAGAGCAGTGGTTATGGGCATCCACACGCAACTTCCATGAAAGCTAAGAAGTTGTACCATTAGTTTGGTATTCTTAGTAACCAAACCAAAATGCTTCCTCTTCTGTAAGTGTTTCAAGATAAAGCAAGACTTAAAGTAAAACCCCAAAGAGCCAGAAAGTTCACTTCCAGGTTACTTAAGTCAGATGTAGTGAAGGGGAGCGCCAGGTTTTGTCTTTGTATTTCAGAGTGTGTTTCTATCTGTGTGTGTATAGGTGTGTGATAGTCATTCTGTTATACCTCGGGAAGCCTCTGGATACCTGACACATTCACTATTAGCCTTGTAGATACTCTGTTTTTTGACTGTGTCTGTGTAGAGGACAGGACTGGGTTTTGTAACACTCTAAATCCAGTACTGAAAAAGCTGGTAGGAATGCTGCCCCTTTCAAGAAGCTGGGCTTTTTTCGAGGTTCTAACAGTGTTGTTAGATGTAAAGAGAGTATTAAAAAGGACACCAAAAGCCAGAAAACAAAACATTGAATTGGCAGAGTTTTCCCCAAACCTTGGATTATTCTTTTGTGTAATTACTTAGAAGTTATGTAATATTTTACTTAACTGCTTTCTGTAGGTATTGGACTGTAAAGTCGTTGCAAGTCTTGATCTTTATAGTTTTAATGGTTTGAGGTGGGGGGCGATTTCAGTAGAGTTAGTAGTGTTAATACGAACTTTTCCGATAACTGTTGTTCTTCTAGGAGTTTCTTAATGCTAAAGATTCTCCCCTAGAAACGCTCTCAATTCATGTCTTGAAGCCATTAGCCAATTGAAAATTTAATTGCTGTGACAGCAGTGGTGGACACATGTGGATGAAAGGGAAAGCTGCATGTCCAGCCGTGGGCCTCAGTTACTCCTGAAGGTGAATGCTGGCTGCATTGGTTATGCCCAATGTGGGGGCTATTTCTTAATCTCCATAGCTCTGTCACAGACAAAAAGGAGGTGATGCAGCTACATGAAATGTATCTGTATGAGCATTTCACAGGTAAGAATGATGGCTGGAGATTTTCTTTGAAATGAAGAGTAGAAGTCCTTTGTTATGAAACTGGTGGTCAGACTGGGAACGCACCACTTGACAACTTGCTATCTTCACTAGCATCAGAATAGGGTGAACTGGATTATTCTGCAATATCACTCAATACTTGCTCTGCAAGAATATCCTTGAGGAGCCCACCTAGAGCTGTAGCTGTGCTGGCATTCAGAGACATCTTGAAGTACTTGCATATAAAATTTCCCCAGACTAGCTGTGTATAAAAAAAAAAGCAATATCAAACCCTCAGGAAAGCCTGTCATTTAAGTGATGTCTCCATAGGCACAAAGGTATGAAACATGCTTTTTTTGCTGGAATTAATTTGGATGGTTAATTGCATGTTCTGGGATGACCTGTGTCTGCACCCAGCTAACAGAATTTCACCCTTTTTTCCATGTTTAGATGGGCTTAGACTCCTTCCTTCACTGTCTAAATCTAGGGTAGTTCCACTGTTATCTAAAAGCAGTTTTCATTAGAGAAAAAATGTACATCCAAGTGAAATGTGAAGTTGAAAGTCAGAGTTGAGATAGAGCTGGCTGCATCACTTGATCTCTATCTGAATTTTACTGGTGTGATTATCACAGTGCACTGGCTCAGCGGGGAGGGAGGATGTGCAGCCAGCAGACAGGAATTACACTTGTTGGGGGGGGGGAAGTGAAAAATTTCTCAGCAGTTACCATGGGTCTTTATTAGATTTTGCTGCCTTCTGCGAATGTAATACTAGAAATTTTTTTTTTTTGGTAGTTCAGGGAAAGGAAATGTGTAGAGTGGAGACTATGTGGGGATAAATATGAGGCAGTAATTTTCAGATGCCTCTGTTAAAGCAGTCTGAGGCATGGAGAAGCTTAAAATTAGAGAACTGGGTTTCTTGATTCCCCCTGCCTCATAGCTCTTTAGGGAGACGAGAGCAGAACCTTGATCCCAGAGTATCTTGCTGCTTTTATGTGCTGTCACTTTAGTGAGCACTGGTATGCAATGAGGTAAAATGGAGCAGCAAGGAAACCTTTGGTCTGCAAAGATAAATTCAGGATAATGAAAGAGCAAACAACAGGAATCAGAGCAACTGTGGGGGATTAAAAAGTAAAAATCCCCAGAAGTCCAGTTGAAAACAATCAAACAAAACCCAAAACAAAAAATCACCAAAAGAAAAACCCCTCCTACTTTCAAAAGCATCCACCTGCTTGGAGATCACCCCTGTGTGACCCAGTCACCTGCTGTGAGCAGGTTCTGCCTTTCTCTGCTTTTTCCCTTAGTTTCCTCTTCTGCATCTGTTTTTACCAACTGACTATGGACCCTCTGTCTGGGCGAGCCTTGTCCTTGGAGGATTAAATCAGGAGGATGTCATTAGGCTGGAGAGAAAAGGACTTTAGAACTTGCTGCAAGGGCGCTTCCTGGTTCTGTGGTTATTCCACCAACAGGCAGGTGAGAGGCAGAAAACTAGTCTCTTACTTACAAAAGCCCTTCAGAGGAGTCTCTCGGGACAGATGAAGTTCCTCAGTTAGCAAAGGTCTGAATGTTTTCTCAAAGGTCTTCATATATTTTCCCCAAATAACTCCTATGTTATGACTTAAACTGTCCCACTTCCCTCCCCAACATAACACAACCTTACAAAGTTCTTTGAGGCTCTCACCTTAAGCTCTGCAACCTCTAATTTTCTGAAAGCTTCTAAATTATAGGTTTTTGGACCTCTTATCTCTGCCATGACTTATGTCAAAGTCCCATCATTTTACACTAATGCTCATTCCTTTGTTTCCTTTCTTTTACCATCACTTACACAGCAGCAGCTGTGAGATTTGCAGCAAGAAAGGGTGTCACATACTGAATCAACTGAGGTATTAAATATTTTATGAATTTAGGTCCTTAGTGTTCATTTCTCTTGCTTTTTTACTTTTATTTAGGAAAACAAGTGTAGTCATTCATGTTGCCTAATGTTTTACAGCAACGACATCTGTTATATTTCCCTTTTCTGTTTTGAGCATGTAGGCATATCACATGTGGTACAGCTGCATTTAACATAAATTACAGCTGATGTACAATTTTTATTTCTCTGCCTGGCTTTTAAAATAATTATTAGAGATTAATCCACATTTACCAGAGTGTTTTATTTTCCCCACAGTGAAGTTTTGTTTTCTTCTCCCTCTGCTTCTGTTTTCATTCTGGTGTAAGGTAAATTGTTTGAATCAATATGTGCCATGTTCAAAACTGGGCAGTGTAAGTTTGTTTACCCTTCTCTATTTTCTTCCATTAGGACTTTCAAACAGGCTCTCATAACTTAACATCTGGATTACTACAGCATCTGTGCAAGCTGCTATCAGAGCTGTGTTAGCCTCTTCCAGTGTGTATGAAATACCAACAGCTCTGAACATCCTGCTTACAATGCCTTCCCTAAATGAACTCTGTCTTTATGCCTCATCAGAGCCTCATTTTATGTTTTCTCCTGTTTACATCTTGTGCTCTTTGGTTTCGTATAATCTTTTATTGTATTGTTCATATTCTCTCTACTAATGATCATAACCCCTTTCTTTTCTTTCTGCCAGTTAACTGTAGCTTTCTGCCATATTACGCTGTTTGGAGGCTTTCTGAGCAGAATCACAGTGCTGTTTATCATTCAAAATCCGTACTGAGACACAGTAGTTCTTGAAGGAAATTCTCTCTATAGTGTTTGTTTCAACAAGGGTAACAAAACAGTGCAAAATATTTAACTTCCCTGGATAATAATTTAATCTTGCTGTATTCCCAATAAACTTTCCCTCTGATCTTCTCTAATTGCCTTTTGTTAGCTGACACACTGAATCACAACTGTGATTCTGTCGTGGTTCTGAGCATACTGTGGGCTTGAGCTCTGTGTTCATATGAAGTCAAATTGACAGTAATGGTCATATTCATAACAGCTTGCAGGTGCATGTCTTTATGGGCTCCTCGTAATATGAATTATGCATCTTCATCTGCATTATGCTCTTCAGCACTGATACTGTCAGAGAAGATTTATGTTTTAGTAAAAACAAAGTTAAACTCCTGAGATGGTAATACTTGAGAATCTGAAATGCTTTAATATAGAAATAATACTTGTAGTTAACTCTGTTTCCAGGACTCTGATTCCAGATTTTGTAGCACAGTGTTGAAGGATACCATTAAACTTTTTGATAAGGGATGAGAGAAATCTAAATTTTCTGTGACATTGAAAGTGACACCAGTCAAGGATTATTATTGGCAAAATGGATAGTTTGATTCTGTATCCTCTTGAAGAGAGTGCTTGTGAAGCTTTCGCTGCTGCTGTACAGGACTGCCCTCAGCTAACACTCATCAGTGAACTTCACAGCTCCACAGTCTCTCGGGCTTGGCTGTGAAATTGGTGCTTATGTGCTGTCCTGGTGCTGCTGCTGCTACCAGCACTGTTGAGTTGGCCTTCATTGTGATAGGAAGTGAGTGGGAGAATTTCTCACTTACTACACCTCTGAAATTCAATTAGTGCCCCATATACTGTGGAAGGCCACAGCAATATCTGAAGTGGAGAAAAAACTTCTTGCAGCCCTCTCTTGATTGTACCACTTAGTATTTTGCTAGAGCCTTGCTCTGGATTTAAATTCTGTTCACTGCAAATGTCACCCAAGTCATCGGTTGTTAGAATGCGTTATTGTCGTGATTTAACCCCAGCTGGCAGCTAAGCACCGAACAGCTGCTCGCTCACTCCCCCACCCTCAGCAGGGTGGGGAGAAGAGAATTGGAAGGATGAAAGTGAGAAGACTCATGGGTTGAAATATAAACAGTGTAATAATTGAAATAACTACAATGTTACTGTTACTATTTTGAAAACATAATAACAAAAAGTGGGAGATAAAACCCAAGCAGGTCAAGTGATGAAAATGAAAACAATTGCTCAGTGCCAACTGACCGAAGCCCAACCAGTCCCTTGACAACAGCCCCCTGCCAACCTTTCCCTTGAAATCCCCTGATTTATTGCTAAGTATGACATCATATGGTGTGGAATATCCCTTTGGTCAGTTGGGGTCAGCTGTCCCAGACGTGTCCTTTCCCAAGTTCTTGTGCATCCTCGGGCTACTTGCTGGTGAGGTGGGGTGAGAAGCAGAAAAGGCCTTGACTCTGTGTCAACACCAATCAGCAGGGGCTAAAATATCCCAGCATCATCAGCACTGTTTCTAGCACAATCCAAAATACAGCCCTGTACTAGCTACTGTGAGGAAGATTAAGTGCACCCCAGCCAAAACTAGTACAATAATGAAGAAATAAAAATTTATCAGATATTCATCTTCTCGAAAGGCTAATTTTGCTAGTAAAAATCCAACAACAAAAGCATGCTGCTGACTGACAATTTATCACGTTGAGATGCAAGGAGTTGTTGCATGCCGAGTGCATATTGATCTGCTGTATACAGATAAATGAAATTCCACTCACAATTCTTTGATTGCTCACTTGTCACCAATTAAAACTGAGGAGCACGGTCATGCACCAAAAATATTAATTAACTCTTTTCAGTTGCTGATTATCTGCTGACCCTAGAGGCGATGGCCTGGCTTGTCTGATGCAGCTGTGTCTGACCATTCTATGCAGATTTATTCTGGCTCATGTCATACCGTTTCCACTGCTCTTCATGATGGTGATGATGAGCAGTAGGGTTTAGCCAGGTGGGGGGAGGGGAAAAAATTACTTGTTCCTTCCTCCCCCTACTTTCTTTTAGATTTATCTGATTGTTGGGTTTATATTTCTTGGATACCTTATAGCCGTTGTTCTCCACTACTAACTGCACAGCTGATGGTCATACTTAAAAGTGGTGCCTTTCCTGAGTGTGCTGCCATGTTATGAGGTAGGAATTGAAGAAGAAAACTTGTAACATAAAACATGAGCTTCTAAGTGAAAGATCTGTTCTCTGGATTGTCAACTTCCAGAAAGTCACAGGGGTCTTATCAGGAAAATAACTGATTGCCAGAAACTTGGAAGAGAAGAAAATAAATGACAGAATGAAAGCTATGGAGTAAGATCAGAAGGAGCACTGTGTTTGCTTCCAGGTCAGCATAGCAGCTGAGGCATCTGCTCTTTCGAGGGCATTTCTACCTATTGCTGCAGCAGAACTCTTAACAGCCTTTAGCGGCAAGGAGGTTGGTCAGTGGAGAATTAAGAACCCGTAGCAACTGTCGTAATAGGAGTCAGGTCTCTGGCTTCTTACCTTTTCTCTCAATTAGGGGTTCTAAAAATAATGGCCTAAGGGAAAAGAGAGAAAATAAATCAGGTGATGAGGCTGTGTTTTGAGCAGTTTCGTCTGCAAATCCTGAGTGATTCTGCCAACATCCAATTATAGAAATGAAATGGAGATCATCATCTAGGCCTTGATTTGAAAAGGACATTTGAGTGTTTTGGCAGCTCTAAAAATACTGACATTTCTGGTAGCTGGAGGCCATGAAAATATTGATTCAGCAACAGAACTGTTTTGTAAAGCAGTGATAGTTGGCTGGCTTCTGAACTGTAGCATGTTGCTCCAGGCTCTACAGTATATTGCTAACAAGGAAGGAGTAAGGCCATTGAAAACCAAGCTTGTTGGTGGGGAACGTTCCTCAAGGAATCAAATATGTCATCCACCACTTGTGAAGTGTTTTTGCAGCTTTCTGACTGCACGTTCCATTGCCGAGTACCTTGGAAAAAATGTGGATTGATAAAATCGGATTTGTCCTGTAGCTTAAGCTAATACCAGGCAGAGAAGGGGGCCTCAGATTCCCCTTCCTAAGGGAACCTATTAAATGAGCACCTGTTAACTGTAAAAATTCTGTGCACTGAATGGTCAAATATAATAAAATCCACAGAATTTGGAGAAATTCAAGTAATAAAATACTATTGAACAGAGTATGCTTGCTTGTCACTGTCAAAATTTGCATGAATCTGAGCTGTACAAAACAGAGCAGAAACACTTACTAGTATTTACAGTATGTGGGCACTGTAGTTACCTTTTCAGTAGGAGAGTAGAAGGGGGTGGTGGAGGTTGGGAAACAAACTTCAGAAAAATGTGCTTTCTTAATAGTGGTTTTTTTTATTTCAGAAAGGGCTTATTCAACAACTTCTGCCGGTTCTACTGAATCTGCTGAAGTAGATCAGTGCAGCAGGGTTTGGGGAGCTGACATGCCTTTGCGTGTACGTCAGAGTATCAGCAGCAGCCCTGCTCAGCCACTGAAGCGGGCAAGTTTATTTTTGTTGTCCTGTTACTCAAAGAAACCAAGGAGAAATGAGAGTGAGGAAGGAGTCTTTTCACTGCGTGGTTAACATGCTGTTGTAACAACAATTTTCACTGACTGTTAATAGTTGACATGTTCTCTTTTATGTGATAGGCTTCACTGCATTTACTGTTCAATCAGAAATATGTTCTAGGCCTCTAGATCCCCCCTGCTCTCTTCACAACTCTTAGTCTGTTCTACTCTCATCCTATTCTCTGGTTAACATATGCTTCATCACCAAAGGAAAAAAAAATACTTCTGGGGGTGTCTAGGAGGATTGCAACCTTCCTTTTAATCCAAACAAACCAAGGCGCTCTTCCTTTGTTGCTTCTAAGAAGTCAAAGTTAGACGTCTAGAGTCTTTGTTCTCTTCACTTTAGTCCTACCCTTTCTGGAGCTGGTGACTTCAGAGAAGGAAGCGAGGTCAAGGTCAGGGGAGTGCAATTTTGATAGCGAAGCCACTTCAAAATGTGCTGAATAGGAGATTTAAAACCAAATCTAACACCAGCTAATGCAGTTGTGATGGAGTCTAATCAGCAGAGCAGTTGTCCAAATCTGTTATTTGAAGATCGGTATTAGCAAGGCTCTGCTGGCTGCTCATCCAAATGTGAGTGTTGATACTGTCTGTAGAATGAGGGGGTTGGAGGTGGGGGAAGGGGAGGAGAGACGGGAGAGTGTGATTCAGCTCCTGTTCCTATGGTAATAGCTAATCCTCCTGGTATCTGAACAACATGATTGCTCCCATACCAGTAATTTAAAACCTGATGAACCATCAATGAAACTGCCTTGCAAGTAGCACACAAATCAGAAGTCAAAGCCAATGGTTCTAACGATAATTTTTTTTGTCCTCGTGAAAGTTGTATTTTGGGAACAGGATACTTCAATTCTGCTACTGCCACTGTAGTTGCATTGAAAGAACTGACTACTTTTGATTAATTCCCCATTTTACATAAAATTGAAAGCAAAATAATATTTTCCACTCCTCCAAACTCAGTGTAACACTGTAACTTCAAAGAAGAGAGGTGGTCCAAGCCGACTTGAAGGGAAACCATCTGGGTGGCATCTAAAGCTGTAAAAATTACAAGACAAGTTTTACTTAGACATTGTTATGTGGCAACTTCAGGAGCTTGTCTAAATTTTGTGCATTAGTTCCAGAGAGCATAATGGATCGGAATTGCAGAGTGCACCAGTGGAGGCCCAGATGAGGGAGAATGAAGACTTCAAGCTATTACTGAATTATCAGCTAGAAATTTCAAGGAGATTACTGCATCTTGTAACTAGAATGAATGCTTGAAAACCACCAGAAAGTATTTGAGTTAATGTCCTTATAACAGCTAGGTTTCTTAACTAAAACAATTACTTTTTAAAATTGTTTTTTGTTTTCTTTCTTTCAAGGGAAGAAATGACTGGGTAGTGGTCTGGAAATCAGTGGGTGAAGGTCAGGAAGTTGAAAGGCTTGTCCAAAATCTGCTTTTGTCATTGTGAGCTGATATTTTCCTCTAGGACTGGTTTCATCCCTGTAAGAGCTAAGTCTTTGTGAGGCCCCTAGGATCTGAAGGACCTTTTTTTTTGTTTTTTTTTTAGGGTGTTTTTAATGTCTGGTTCATTGTGTCTGCCCCTGTTTCTCCTCTGTCTTGCTGCAGGCTCAGTTCTTCTCTGTCTGTGAGGTGGCACATGTCCTTGTGCCAGCCTGTACCCCAAGTGTGCAGACTGTACAGATGCTTTTAGGATTAAGGTCAGAAAATCTTCATTTTTGGAAGGAAGATGTAAAGGAGGACACCTTGTCCTCTTCGCTTAGTTTGTGATGTGGTTCCTGTCCTCTCCAAGCACAAGGGGTCTGGTTTTGTAACGGGCTAGTAGGCTGGCTGTGTGAGGGAAACTGGAGAGCTCCTTGAACGTTTCTTCCAATCCTGTTTATCAGTGAACTCTTCATGTTCTTAAATTGAGTTTTGATTGTTCGTATAAGAATATATTGACCATGTCAGACTTTTCAACTTAAAACCTTGGATAAGGAAACTCCCAGAAAGGTGAAGAAAACGGAGGTGCCAAAGGGTGTTCTCTACTGATGTGATTGCTTTCCCCTTGAGCAGCTGAGGTGAGGCTCTGGTCTTATACTGTGTTTGACTCTGTTGCAGTTTGAATTGGAAACCCAGCATTTTTTATTTTAAGCAAAATTTTAATACTGAAGTTTCAGTTCAAACTTTGTATCAAACTTTGTATCAAAAGATAGGATGAAAAGCTCTTTCACAAAAAATAACTGTGTTTTCCCCTAGATGCCAAGGAAGTGGATTCAGAAACATACCATGAAATTGAAATTTCTCGAAGTGCCTCTTAAACCTCTGCTGCAATTACTGTAATTCACAATAATAGATCCAGTACTATTTTTAAAAGCTTTTGAAGGTTGCAAGTAACATCCATAAATTGTGGGTTGTGGGCAATCTACGAAACCATAGGTTTCCAGGGCTTTTATTTAAATGAGAGAATGAGAGAGAAAGATGTAATAAAAGTAGTTATGAAAAACCATGAAAGTTTGCTTTGTGCTGAACGCTAACAAAAAAAAGGAAGGAAATGCCTCAGCTTTTGCAGAAGTAGTCTTCAGGTTGGACAAGATTTTGCAAGTGTGGAACGAGTCTCTGTTTAATCCAGCAGCTCTTTCTGTAGAGACTTGTTAAAATTGGTAGCTCACTGGGGAAGAAACTAACACGAAGTATCTGAAGACAGATCTACAACAGTTGGAGGAACCTGTTCTTATTTTCCTGTATTAGTACAGACTGCAGTTTTGAGGTGAGGTTGGTGAATGGATCATCCACTTGCACCTTTTCCACCCCTGCCCCAGGTGATGTTCAGATGGGTTATACCCTCCCCTTTGAGCTGGTACACTACAAAGGAGTGTGGAACCAGTTTTTTCCGTAACCTAGGTTAGCTACGTGTATGCTGATGGAAGATTTTTGATCTGCAGGAAGCCTGTCAGTGCCTGTGTTACTGGGCAACGTCTCTCTTTCCATACTGCAGGTCAGCTGTTACAGACTACAGTCTTTTCTCTAATGTTGTGAATATGTAGAGAAACATCTGTAGACTTCTAAGGAGAAAAAGAGATATTTTCTTCAGTCGCCTCACAGTAAAACTTACTAGTAGAGCAATATGCTTAATTGTTGAAAACCAGTATAGCTTTATACACTTGATGAAGCTACTAAAATTTACTTCTTTGGAGATTCTTTCCTTTAGTTCAGGGTCTTGGGATCATCTGCTCTACCTGAAGTCTTTTGGTAGTTTATACATCCCTAGATGACAATGAAGGGGGACCTGAGATTTAGGGTAAAAATGAACTGTGGCCGAATTTGAGGGGAGGCGTATAGAATAGGAGAAATCAAGTGGTTCTTAGTTTTCCAGGTAGGGTTATAGCCTGATAAAAGAAGGGTTCCGATTGGAATTGTTTCGAGAAGTGCCAGGAGGAACTTTGTGCTTCAGGGTAGTTTATTCACTGCACTGGAGGTGAGAGGAAGGTGGTTAGAGCAGAATATTGAAAAGAAGAGAGGGAATGAATGGAAATGGCCACCAAAAGAGAGCGTTAGCACTGCCGATACTCACAAAGAGCCCAATGATTGTAAAAAATGGTGAATAACAGCAGAAACTTCTGATCAGAGAGCTATTTTCACTTAAAAAGCAAAGCATGAGAAAGTGATGTGATTTAATATACTTAAGTGAAAAGTAGTTCTATCTGTAAGGCAAAGAACTGCGCTGGGAAAGATTCAGACAAGGAGTTAGTGGATTTGCCTGAATATTAGTCCCATCAGCCCCTCCCTGGAAGCACGAGAAATTATTAGTGTTTCAACAAGAAACACAGTCCTAGTAGTAAAGAGTACTCAATAAGGATGCAATGGCTGTTAAAAAGTATACGACTGAGGAATGAGATTGAGGTGTTGGAGGAGGTCCACTGAGTAACCTAAAATACATATTACACTGAGAGATTCAAGGAGTGCAGTCCATTGTCTTTATCAAAGACAGAACTGGAGCGGAATTTAATCAGTGTATACATAAGGGCTGAGTAAACATAACTTCCGTTGTTCTGCTGCATGGATGTATAATGAGATACATGCTCAGACTTGGAAATAAGGTGCATTGCCTTAGTACAGGTAATTAACCTCCTGAAGAGCTTGCCATTTGTGTCGCATTCTCTGGCATCTTAGGGGTGCTTAGTTAAGGAAGTACTAAAACCTTTCTCAGGCAGGAGGTCAGACAAGATAGTCAGACTGTGTTTGTCTTCATAATCTGCATCTACATACTTGAATTATGTCATATGTTTGTGAGGTGCATTGTTCTTGGTGAGATAATGGGAACAGCATGACCAAATGGACTAAGATCTGTGGTGTCTCAGGAAAAACATTAGTAAACACAAAGATGTTCCGTATTTGGTTTTAACTGGCCTTACAGTCTAAGACGATGAATTTGAGGTACATGTTATTCCTTTATTGTATGCCAGATGATACTGCTTTTTACCTTGGCTTGTTCTTGTCAGTTAGTTGCTTGAGATTTCAATTTTAAACATAAAATACTAATCTCCCCTTTCAGTCTGTTCTGAAAAATAATTTCTAGAATTGTTTGGTCTTAAAAAACTCAGAAAAGTTCATCTTCATGAAGTGTAGTCTGATGCATCAACTGTCTGAAAGAATAGAAAAATATACATCTTGAAGTTGGTGGAAAACACACATGAGGGAACGGGCTTTGTGAGCGGCCAGGCACGTTATCTGACGGCTTATTAGTACCATACCTGACTTAGAAGAAAGATGTGGATCAAGTATCATTGTATGAATCCGAGTTGAGTGTGGTGAGGGAGACGCTTTTGGTGATATTTATGTGTCACACATTTTGAGTAGACACAAGAAAATAAATTCATGTGTCTAACAAGGCCTCATTTTTTATCTCCTGTCTTCAGGGGTTTCAATGTATTAAAAGAATGTTGGCATTTATCGTGTAAAAATCTTTATCTCTCTTTTACGAATTAATGCCTGTAAAATGGAGGCTTGGAGATGTCAGGATGTTCCACATCATTAACTAGGAGTTACTTCTCCAGAAAGGTGAAAGCAGAAGACACTTAAGACTAGTATGGTGCAGAGGTAGATACGGTGGTTCGTAAAGCAAAAGTGACCCTCACCTATAGCTTTCCCCAGGGCACTCGGTGAGTGGGTTCACTGAGAACTGCAGCACTCAGTCCTTCAATGATGTGGACCCTCTGCATATAACTGTCGGAGTTGTGCTGCACACTTTTCCTAGCTGTAGGGTTTTGTGCTTTTAGTTCACGCATTATGATGATTGTACTCAACAAAGCGTGTGGCTGGTATAGGGAATAGGAGGAACCTTTTAAATGTGCTAAATGGGTTTTAGGAGCACAGATACTCTGAATTTTAATGGTTTTTGCAGACCTTAGTCTCCTGAGACACACTTGATATTTAACTGCAGGTGGTACAATCTGGTGTCCAGCAACTCCACTTGGGAATTAAGTGGTTAAACCCAGTATCTTCTATTTATATGTGAGTCTTTTGCTGCCTTTGGATGTTTGAGTACCCTAGCCACTATTGAAAAACTCCTTAATCAGTTTAACAAACAGTGTGTTCCCATAATGGTCATGAGAAATGAAACTGTATTTTATTAGGTCTTTGTATTCAGACTGGAGAACAGGGCAAGGTGAAGTGTTACGCAAAAGACAGTGCATGAAATAGTAAAATCAGGAATACAGTGTGAAGCCCCACATAACAACATGCCTCTTGTTGGCATTTGGAAGTTCCAGATTAAAAGCTGAGAAGGAATAGTTGTTGGTGTACAGTACTGTTACCCACAATATTACTTTGAACAGTGCTGTGCCATGTGACTACTTATTAGTGGCTAATAGTAGGATGTGTGAGTCAGTGTGTGTCCTGCCAAGATGCAGTGGAAGGACCAGTGCAGCCTTCAGCAAGGAGAACCTACAGAGCAAAAACTAAAGAAATCCTGTCGTGACAGCAGGCTTCTGAAAGTGGTATCTGTCTTTGGCTGGTGCATTGTGTTAGGGTTTGTCTTGTCAAGTTGTTGTAGTCATAGCAGGGTATGAAAGGATGTGACATCAATGAAGCAGCTCCTCGCTGAATGCTGCAACATATCATGTGTCTTTTCTGACGTGACATGAAAGAAGGGAGCTTTATTTCAGAAGGAAAAGTGCCAGTAAGAAATAAAGAAACTGTTGAGTAAAACATGTATTTCTCAGTGTTGCTGGTTTTGCTGTACCGATGTATTGCAGATAATTAGGTGACTCATTTAAAACAGACCCCCCCACCTATTCAAATGTTTTGGTAGGAGGGTGATTGCTCCCAGGCTTGTAGGGGAGTGAATTTCTCATCAGCCGTTTGGCATCCCAGGCAGTGATGTAGATGATCTGACAAGAAAATCAATTGCATTGCTGTTTCACAATTTGATTACTTTATAAAAAGCCTCTAGAGCAGCTCTGTGTGATTATATAGACTTACTGCTGAACTGAAAGCTTAGTCCCACATGCTTCACAGTTCTAAACGATTTGTAGTAAGTATTTTGATTAGACGTGTACTAAAATGCTATTTCAATAGTGAACAAGGTGATGTGCAAATTATAGAGTAGAATATGCACAAAAGCCTTAAAAATAAACAAAATAAGGCTAAATTCAGCTCTGAAATGATTGGACGAAGCTTCCTGAAGCTTATATTCACTGTTCATGAGTTCAAATCCCTCGTCAGCTTGGATGTCTTCGCAATGGGATTACTTTTGCAGATGAGATCTCCTTTGATTTCTCTTGTGTCTGATATATTTTGAGTGATCAAGTATTAAAAACACTGTACATGCATTTAAAAATGGTCAATTGGTTACTATTAGTGATGAGTACATTGTAACAGAAAAGCTGTAGACATATTTAAACTCCTTTAAAAGAAAAAATCAACTGCATCTCAGGCAAGCCATCCAGCCATCTGGATCTGTTAGACTATTTAATATTATGTGAAATGTGAAAGTATGGTTCAAATAATAGAAATGAGCCACCTACCTCACAGTTTGTCAGTAGGAACGTCTTTCCTGGGCTGTAGATCAGACCCTATGTGAAGGCATCATTTGCTATCAAGAACAAGAATTTACTTGTCCTGAGTGTGAGTGCAGAATGCCTGAGTGTAGCAGGAGGGAGGCAGTCAGAGTCTGTGTGCCTCTGGAAATGTTCCAACCCTCTGAAACCTTCAAAAAGAGTCTAACGTACAGGAATATCGATAGAGTGGTCTTTGTGAGCATGGCGGCATGGCTGGCCTTTGTGAACCAGGTTCCTGGGCTGTATCTGCAGATGAGTTAAGAGGGACAAGAGCACATGATAGAGATTTTCGGTATGCCTTTTTTTAGCATCTGTCCTCCAGTACACAGGTTTCAGCCCTTAGGCTCGCCAGGTGATGGCGCAGAATGGGTTTTGCACCAGCTCGGGATCATTTCAGGTTTGCTTTCCAGAATGAAGGTAAGTTTACTCTTCTACAGTGTAACCTCAGGAGTAGGAGGAATTGGTCACAATCAGCTTTTCAGTTAACAGCTCATTATTTCACAATCCCTGCTCCGAGTGCTTCTGCTCTTTGTTAAGCAGGTATTGAATGGCATCCAGCAACTGTAGCTGCAACAGGAACTAGGCACCTAGTCCTTGCCCTGTCACCTCTCCTAAGCAACAGCAATATTCTGTGCTAATCTTTCTCTTTTTACGGAGTATTTGATGAGAAATACAATAGTTACCACATGAAGGGCATCTGGAACTCTTCCTCTCATCCAGGAGTAATTGATAGCTTGGAATTATGTTGCTGTTGTGTGAGATGAATTTTCTGTAGCAGATGAATCTTGCAGAGCTAGGAGGAGAGTTAAGACTAGTGTTAAGTTTTGTGTGGAGTTCTGTTCATCTGGAAACTGGTATCGGGAATCGCATGTGTAAGCTGAGCAACCTTACGTTTCCTGAGTAAGTGATATAGGTGGATGGGGATACAAGGTGAGCTTCTCAGTGCTGGCAATCCTGGGAGCTTTCTGCACATATTCAGTTGTGTGGTGTGATAGTTTATGCTGAAATATTTGCAGAAGTGTCCTTGAGTTGTGTTTGGAGGTGTAACCACACTGCTACATAGCTACCTGCTGCTTCTTGACTTTTTCGTGGGCAAGAATGGTTATCACAGAGCTGCTGGATAATTTCTTTGCTCTTGCACAAAATTCAGGGAAAATGTTTGGTTTTGCCTTTCTTAATTTCCCTCAAAGATGCGAAGTCATATGGAAAACAATACGTTCCAATTTAGGTAAACTTGGTTGAAATAATTTTTTTTTATTTATACTGAATGAGAAATAAAACATTACAATGTTTGTCACAATCATCTGTGCCAAACTACACCACAAAGCTGAGTGAGAGGGTTCAGTCAGTGTTGAGTGCAGGAATTCATGGTTGCACTGCAAGTTGTGTGGTGTGGTGCAGGAGGCTTGAGGAGGCAGTAATTTATGGGAGATGTAGATCAGCCAGGGATTGGATGGGAATTGTTGTCTAAAGTCCTTCAGCAGCACAGAGAGATTATAAAATAGTATTTAATTAAAAGAAGCAAAATATTTAGATTAATTTCTAAAGCAGTGGTTGGAGCAGTGTGGGAAGTAATTAAATATTTCAGGAATATCAGAACAGCTTTTGTTCACTGTGTTTTTTAAAGAAGAAACCTATGTTACTGAGGTTCGTACGTAAGCAGTGTATTAAGCTCTACTGCATCAAATAGTTTCCCTTTAGTCAAACTTTGTAGAAAGAAAGTGGAGTTCCAGTTTTAAGACTGGTACACCTTCTCTGTAATTTTAAAATTGGCATTCAGTTGAAGCATCGAGTATCCTTCTAGTACTATTTATGAGGAGAAGATGGGGAGGGGGAGCAAAAAAGCGAACTCCAGCTAAGCACAGCCAAGTGATACCTGTGACAAACGTGGTAGTTATGAACAGATTACCACTTCTAGAGAGCTCTTTTTGTGGATTTAATTTGTAATGTTTGTTAATTAATATAATAGCATTTTTTTGTAATATGGTAGCTTTTCCTTTTATCATCAGGATATTTGGGTGACTTACTCAGAGACTTGGTTGCTATCGCTTCTAGCCATCAGGTAGTTACAGTGAAAAGATGGGGATGTTACCTCTGTGATTTGCATTCTTTGGTTTTAAATACAAAATTAAGAAAGATGCGTAAATACTCATCATTTACTGGTTGCTGCTAAAACCCTGTCAGAACGGAGAAATTTTTCATGCAGTGTGGCAGAAAAAGAGCTTCCAGTAGGTCCTTTTGTCACTTCCCCCCATTAGTCAGTGTGTGTTATTTGCTGGCTGTAGGATAGCGCCATCAGGAAAAGAGCCTGTTAGGCTGGCAAAGCTGGCAAGGAGAATAGCAGGACATGAGTGGGGGTGTGCAGGACTGGGCAGCTGGGGCTTGTGGGCAAAGAGAAAGTCTCTGGATACTCTTCATACAACAGAAGAGGATCAATTACAGGATCCAGTTATGGAGGTTTGGAGGGAGTTAATCATGGAAGTGGTAGACATGAATGGTAATTTCATCTCATCAGATACAAGGAGAAAAAAATCCATGAGGAGAGTAGTCGAACAGTGGTACAAGTACCCAAAAAGGTTTTTTGAATGTAATTCTTGGAGATACTCAAGACTTAGCTGGGCGGGACCCTAGGCAGCCTGAACTAATTGGGCTTGTTTTGAGCAAGGGAATGGGCTAGAGACCTCCAAGCTTCACTTCCAGCCTAAGCTAAGTATTATTCTAGGGTTAGCTGATTGAAAAGATTGCTTGTGTGATAAAAAGAATGAAGAGCACTTGCTTGTAAGAAAATAATTTTGTTTTAAATACATGGCAAAACACAAATATGTATGAATTAATAGTCCGAATATAGCTTATTTTTTTTTCTTTCTTAGATCCTTTAAACTATCTGCTGTTTCATATTAGATGTTCAGATCTTACCTTGATGAAAAGAATCCATAAACTGGTTTTAAACAGTATCTGACTCGTATTGAAAAAACGTCAGCAGAAGTGGCAGGAGTTGGGGGCGGGAGGGTATTCATTTTGAAGGCCATTTTATTTGAGAAATGGGTTTTAATGAATACTTCTTGTCCAATTCTATTTATTTCCCAGCAACGACATGCAATTCACAATACCAAAAATGCAAACTGTGGAAGCTGGATGAGAAGTTAGACGATGCAATGAGGATTTGATACTGATTTCAGAGTTGAACAGGTTTTCAGAAACCAGTGGGGGAGCATTAGTTCTTATTTTAGATGACAACGGTGTTGGATAATTAAGGTCCTATTTTCTCAGCCCTGTGGGAGAGTGTGGCTATTACAATACCTGCACATTTTCTGTCTCCGTTGCTTGAAGGTTGCACTCAACCTTTATTTTATGTGTAAGAGAATGAGCCTAGTTTGAATTTATGACAAGTTCTTTCTTCATAATAGTCTGGTATAAGGCATAATTTTTGCCTTCTCTGCATAAAATTCTATGTGTATAGCTTCTATTTTACTGTTTCCACTGCTTTTAAGAAAGAGAGCAACCATTTTCTTTATATAGAGAAAAGTTCAAATTCCTTTCATTTTTAAAGGTGACATTGGTGGCAGTGCTAAGTGATTTAGAAGTGAATTACAGTGATGAAGATTGACTGTCACAGATTTTTGAGCCATCTCCAACTTAAGGTAGGGCCAAACTTGCCCTTGGCAATTGTCTGTGAAGGAGGTGAAGTCATCTTTTCTGTCTTCCTCCTACAATGGCAAAGAGCGTGCCCGTTTTTCGTTGTTAGAGAATGACAACTGTGTGTTTTTACTGAGTGTCTTGAAAAGGTGTTTTTAGCTCCTTCCTGAGGGAGATACTCCTACTCAGTCTCATCCTGGCCAATCATTTGCATGGATGCTCTTTAGCTGTCCATGCTCCTTATGTTGGTAGACTGGGACTTCCAAGCTGCCTAGCTAGGATTTAGCCACCAGCCCTTTACCATGTGGCTTGTGGCTTTTGGCATCGAGATAATACAACTAGTTTTTAGTAACCAAAAAGAATTAACTCTTGTGTGGAAACATGGAACAATACCATGATAGATTCAGGAAGACAGCATCAGATCTGGAGTTACATTCTCCAACAGTGCAGTGTTGTATAAAAGCCAAGAAGAGAAATACAGAAGGAGTCTGACCTGATTTAATAAAAAAACTGGCAAAAACATGCATGCAAAATGCATGGATCTAATCAGGTTAGCATTTTTCGTGATTTTTTTTGGTTGTTGCTCTGTTAGTGCTTTTCCAGACAGCTTAAATACTAAAATCTCAGTGTCAACTCTATCTTCAAGCTGCTAATTTATCAGCATTCACTCAGTGTAGTGCCATGCTTCCACTCAAGTCCTGTGGGAGAAAGAGAAATATCCAAGCATCAAGATGCTAACATGGAGGAGCACAAAGCACATTTTTCAATTACCTTTCTCCCCATTAAGAAGCCTGATCATCTTTCTTCTATTTCAACACTGTTCTAGAAAGCAAAGAAAGTGTTAATGAAGTTGGCAGGTAGAGCAGTATATGTAATGGACTGGGCCTTACGGCATTATGTGCCTGTAAAACGCGTTGTACATCCACTAACAAGACTGCCATTCATTTTTTTAATAAATCCTGCACAGGGGTATTAGGGTCTGTGAACTGACAATTGATTTACTGCCTGGAAAATTATTCTTTATTGATTTATATTACACGGAGGCAACCGCAAATCTATAGTGGCCTTAATCAGAGAGAAAATGCTAAAGTCAGTGTCATTCTTACTTAGTCAGGCAATTACAAGTAGGAGAATTGGTTTAGAACCTCTAGGTGACATCTACATATTATTCAATTATGAATGTCGGTAATCCATGAATTACAATACATAAAAGCATATGAGATCTGGTTAATTAGTTTTTTGTAATATGAACAGTGCCCTTTGTGCAAGAAGGTGTTTTAAATGTCAACCTAGCGTTTTATGTGAAATTTGGCACCAGAAACTAGGCTGGATTTTTAATAAAGATTCTTGGGATCTTTACTTTACCTGGTATTTTCTGATATTTTGGATTAATTGGGCGAATCAAGAATCTGAGACTGTTTACAAGATTTATATATTAGATATTTTTAAAATTAGTAGATAATCCAGTTTTTTAGCTGAGCTCAAAATAGGTGGTATGTGACAGGACAGAGCCATCCATAGGCACAGGGACTATGCTCCAGGGCTGGGCACTTCTGAACTGTCTTAACAGAGTGAATGCAAACAGCAGGAGCCCTGAGCTCTGTGTGGGCTAAGCTGACTTTTGCAGCTTTCCCTTCAGTTAACTCTTCAGACACAGCTGTGTGTCCATGGCTGTTTTTGCAAACCGTTCAGGTCTGTGAGCTGGGGGTGCTGCACAGAGGCATATGCAGTGCAGCACCAGAAGGATTTGCTGGGGATGGGGCCGGTAATGAGGAGCTGGAAACTAACAGCAGAGTGGAAAAACCTCTCCGTGGTGGGGTTAAGATCTCTGGGGTTTGACTGCAAAGCTTTGGGAATACATTGGGAAGATCAATCTAGCCTTTTTAGTTTTCCTCAGAAAAATTTGTGAAAATGCCTGAGTCTCACTGTGAGTAAAACGGAGACCTCTCCCTGTTGTTTCAGACATGGGTTATGCACACGGTATTTTCCTTCTTAGGGGAGCAAGTGGGGGGATTAGAAAAGGAAAACGGATTGTGTTGTATTATGTAAGACTTCAGCTTTTTTAATTGTTTCTCCTCTAAGAACAGTGTGGAACTTGATTTCTGTTAATGAATTTAACCTCAGATGTAGCATAGGAAAGAGGTTTTCCTGGTTTGCAGGCAGTGGTCATGTGGTACAGACCTGGTCCTGTTGGCTTAACATCGCTGTTGAAGGTTGATTACAAAAAAAGATAATACTACCTGTCCGTGGTTCATCATGCCCTTGTTCATTTTTTCCAGGCAGAATGGAACTGCAGCTTCTTTTGGGCTATTTCCATTAGGATTTTAAGGCTCTTAACAGTTCGTCTGTTTTGTTGCTCACTGACATAATTGGGAGTCTTGAAAATATTCCCAGGCCCAGGTATTTTATCCTGATGGTCACTGCTAACTCGCTGATCCAGAAAGAGAAATGGTGAAATACGAGCCAGGTTTCTGCTGTGTGAGGCTTTGTCAGTAGCCTCAGGAGAAGACAGAAGAGCGAAGAAATTGCGAGCCCGGGTCTCCTGCACACCCTGTATTTGACTGGCCTGCCACCAGCTTCAGCTCAAAACCGTGCTGCTGCTCCCGCGTTATGCTTGGCAGTTCTGGGTGATGGCTCATTTTCAGAATCTCAGTGTCTGGATCTCCTTTAACATATTCCACTATATACAATGTGTTTTCATTCCATTAGTTATTTCAAACTAAGATACTGTTTTTTAAAAATATTAGAAATCTGGTAGGGGGAGTGGTAATTGTTGTTGCAGACAAGCAGTTCAATGAAAATGCTACTAAAATGCCTTTTCTTCTATGAAAACTAGTAAATCAATTACAAAAGCAGTTTCCTAACCCAGTGTGATTTGTGTTTGACCAGGGTGTTTGATAAGCATTAGTTCTTGCTGAGAGCAAAGAGTAAATTTGGTTTCAGGCTTTACTTTCAGGTGTTTCGAAAAGGAGGGTGCCAGAGGGGCAGCTGGATGTGCGGGTCTGATCACTGAGTTCAGGGGATGGGTGGCTCACTGCAGCAGGCACTTTGCTGACAACCTAGTGGCACCTAATGAAAATAAAGCCGCGGAAAGTCCTTTCTCAAGGTACTTGGGCTTCAGGCTTCAGGAATTTCTTTTAAAGAGTTATTTGAAGCTTTTACCCAGGTATTTGTGTTCATTATGTCTCCTTTTTTTTTTTTTTTTTTTTTTTCCTGATTTTGGGGGGCTTTTACCTTTTC